>NC_091341.1:2308625-2403625 GCF_038502225.1 Cherax quadricarinatus
GTCTGCCTCCCGCACACGAAACCGAAGAGCAAAGCAAGTGGCGGTAAATTATTGAGTGTGTGTAGCCCACAGCTCAACTCACCATTACCAGTCAACATATAAGAAAATAAGACACACTCGTATGGTCCTGAGAGCCGCTAAATTCTGATCCTGACTTTTTGGCATAATATTAGTTTATATATATATATATATATATATATATATATATATATATATATATATATATATATATATATATATATATATATATATATTTGTGTTTGTGTATGTGTGTGTGTGTTTGTGTGTGTGTGTGTGTGTGTGTGTGTGTGTGTGTGTGTGTGTGTGTGTGTGTGTGTGTCGTGCCGAATATGTAAAACTGGTCAATTAGCAAGAACTCGTTTAAAATTAATTCCTTTCAGAAATTTTCTCTTATACGTTTAAAGATATATTTTTTCATTAATGTTAATGTAAAAATTTTTAATTTTGCACCAAAAGAATCTTAGAAAACTTACCTAACCTTATTATAACAAGAACAATTTATTTTAGCTTAACCCAACTAAATATATTTTAGATTTGTTTACAATAATTTAATACTAAACAAACACAGTGAAATATATTTTTTTCGTTAGGTACAGAATGATTTTGGCGAAATTATTGCATACACAAATTTTCGCTTGTCCTATATGGCAAGATGAGCGTTGCTATTTAAGCCAAGATCGCAAGTTCTGCCTATTCGGCACGACATATATATATATATATATATATATATATATATATATATATATATATATATATATATATATATATATATATAAATATATATATATATATATATATATATATATATATACACACACACTTGTGAGGGTGTATTCTCTTTGTTATTGATATAAACCAAGGCTCTTCTTGCCAAGTTATTGTGAATCATGGCTCACTGGAACCTTTGATCTCTGATGTGAGTGTTGCATGGGAGTGAGGTTGAATGTGAGTGTTTCATGGATGGTTGGCGTGCAAGCGTGCACCTTGTCCGCCCCCACAATGCACCACTCACATTGTTCAGGTCAAGGTGACGGAGTGTTCACACATTCACCCTTCAAGGAACCATTTTCCTCAAGGGAGGTTCCTTGATTCCAGTGAGCGGATTTTAAATCCAGGGAAATGGATCTGAGCGTCCCTCGGATCAAATTTGATTGCATTCCATTACCCATGAGCAGTATGATGGTTTGGCCCTTCCCCATGGTTGTAATAATAATATTCAAGATAACAGTATCTGGTACCACGTGTATTTCCGTTTCAAACGTAGTCATTTGGTAGATAAAGACCATATAATGATCCTCTCCAGCACTCCCTAACACCTGCACTGAAAAGCACAGATCCCGCCGATTCATTAGCATTTCTCTCAACGTTGTGATACAGGACAGCATGAGAGATGGTAATTCTCAGGTAATAATAAATTAAGCCCTACAAGAAACAAAACTGGTCAAGCTACCGTAACTACTGAATCTATAGCACAATGTTTGACGGTATCTTCATAACCCTACTGAAGCTTCCCAGCTCAAGCTAACGTATTTCTTTACTTAATGTATGAAACCCGTCCAGTGTAATGGAGTCTGGCAGGAAACAACTTTTGTTTCTATAATGTCATTATCAAATAGGACAGGGAAGCGGTACACTGCAGATATGGGTGACTGCAGGGGGTAGAGATGCAACTTACACATGTACTGCACATTATTTGATGTGGTCAGTTTATTTTGTCTTTATATGCTTAATGTGCAATTATTAAGGTTATGTTTAGGGCTGGTGTTATATTGACGGAATAATTTTTAAAGTCTTTGTTGTAAAAATTCATATATTCTCTTCCATTTTTATATTTATATATTATAGGTTTGTGATATTGAGGGAGGCGTTGAGGTGTCGCCGCCTGATACTGGCGACTTTCATCTGTTCTGTATGGACTGACTATGTGCTTAATAATAATCATAATAATCTTTATTTCTACCAGTACATTTACGAGGTATACAGGCCTAGCTGACATCAATGACATGCTACTATAGAGAAGGCCCATTGTTTTGCAGAGCTTTTCGGGCTAAGTAGGTCACTTTTTTCCCAGGATGCGACCCACACTAGTTGACTAACACCCTGGTACCCATTTTACTGATGGGTGAACATTAGACAGCAGGTATCTTAAGGAAACACATCCTAATGTTTCCAACCGTACCGGGAATGACAGCTAAGAAATGAGTGAAATACTGAAGTCACAATACAACTCTTTGTTCAGTGACCCATTAATCAGGCTAAAGATGGATAAGCCAAATGTGTTTTTTCGTGAATAAGACTCAAAACTCTGCAGACATCTCTATAATTTCAGATGTAACCCTAGCCCTATTTGACCTCTCAGAAACCATTGACAGTATGTTTATGCACCTTGCCCAAGACCCAGAATTGTGCAACTTTGTATTCATCAATAATTGCAAGACATCATTATTATTTGCCATAAATGTTCTGTGGAGATGGAGTCTGGACATAGGAATCATTCCACGGTCATTAAAAAACCATTCCATAAAATTGGCAGTAAAACAATGACGTCCCACATTATCAAAATATTTGAAAGAGTTTAAAGAAGCAAGACTGCTAAATACATGCATTCACGACAGTTGCACAACCAAGGGTAGCATGGGTGTAGAACTAATTGATTTTTCCTCTCGCAACTGCTGGACCATTATGACATGGTCTTGGACGCGCTGGAAGACAAACAGAAATCAGATGTAGTGTACAGAGAACTTGCAGAAGCCTTAGACTAGAATAACCATGAGGTAAGTGTTTAAAATGTATGCACAAGGAATAACTGTAAAAGTGGGCAGATGAATTTTAACTTCATAACATACAGAACCCTAAGAGTAATAGACGTGACTGTCAATGCGTTGCCAGAGAGAGAGAGGTATCCTTTGAACGCCACAACCCCAGTGCCCAGTGTGTTAGTGCATGCAAAAAAAAAAAAGTATAATACGAATGCGACATAAGTTTCTATTTTTCTGCTCATCCAGCAACCAGTAATGCTAACAAAACAAAGCGTTAGTGCACAGAATGTCATTTTTGCTAAACGACAAGCTAGTCAACTCGCTTTTGCACCCACCGTCTTAGAATAATTCTTGCCAAATTAGTGAGGCCGGATACACATATATTTATATATATTTATATATATATATATATATATATATATATATATATATATATATATATATATATATATATATATATATATATATATATATGCAAAACAACCACTGTGAAAGAATAGTGAAATTCCAAGCGCTTTCGTGACTACTCACATTGTCAAGGAACTATGATAGTTCCTTGACAATGTGAGTAGTAACGAAAGCGCTTGGAATTTCAATACTCTTTCACAGTGGTTGTTCTGCATATTTTAAAATCATCTGTTTACTGTGATCTTATTGCATTATATATATATATATATATATATAATGTCGTGCCGAATAGGCAGAATTTGCGATCTTGGCTTAAATAGCAACGCTCATCTTGCCATATAAGACAAGTGAAAATTTGTGTATGCAATAATTTCGCCAAAATCATTCTGAACCTAACGAAAAAAATATATTTCACTGTGTGTGTTTAGTATTAAATTACTGCAAACAAATCTAAAATATATTTAGTTGGGTTAGGCTAAAATAAATTGCTCTTGTTATAATAAGGTTAGGTAAGTTTTCTAAGATTCTTTTGGTGCAAAATTAAATTTTTTTTACATTAACATTAATGAAAAAAATATATCTTTAAACGTATAAGAGAAAATTTTAGAAAGGACTTAATTTTAAATGAGTTCTTGCTAATTCACCAGTTTTACATATTCGGCACGACATATATATATATATATATATATATATATATATATATATATATATATATATATATATATATATATATATATATATATATATATATATATATATATATTCGTGGTAAACAGATTAATTCTGTACTCTGTGGTTGTAGCACTAAGAGGTAAGTTTCCATTAATTTTCAGTTGTCTAGTTTTATTTCGGTGTTCAATTCTCTATACTCTTGTATGAAGAAATAGCTTGTTTCAATTTAAAAAGAGCTGGCCGTAGCTGGGCTGTTATGTATTTACATAAGTATGTTTTTGATTTGGAGAAACTAAGTTTGAAGCAGATCAGAAGAGGCGTTCTCAAGTTATTGCTCGCAAACAGCTATATTTTACGAATATTAAATTGGCATCCTACACGGTCCACTTCAAAATCCAAACCTTCCTCTAAATTAGGCGCTCCAACGTTGAAGGTTTGAAGCCTATTAGAAAAATGTGTTCTCAAGATATCGCAGGAAAGCCTTGGAGAAAGAAAAATATTGATAACCACTGTAGGTATTTCTTTTCGGGGATTCTTCATTATCTCCTCTTTCAATGATGAAATATAAATATTTCATTTGCAAGTTATTTTTTACGGTGTGAACCGGTAAGCCAAGTCGGTTAAATAAACAGCACTTCAGTTACTGAGAAAGCATCAGGAGAAATTTCACATACACATGATAAACACAGACTCAGGTAAGGATAGAGCGGGTAAGTTTACCTGGAGAGAGTTCCGGGGGTCAACGCCCCCGCGGCCCGGTCTGTGACCAGGCCTCCTTAGGTCAGTGTCCCAGGATGCGACCCACACCAGTCGACTAACACCCAGGTACCCATTTTACTGATGGGGAATATAGACAACAGGTGGAAAGAAACACGTCCAATGTTTCTACTCTGGCTGGGAATCGAACCCAGGCCCTCACCGTGTGAAGCGAGAGCGTTAACCACCAGGCCACCAGAGGACAAACGAAAAATAGCACTGGAGAGGAGTGTCTTCAGTCGTAGAAACACTTCCAGGACTTAACACAGCAGGGAAGCGTTGATGAGAGTTTATTATTATTATTATAATCGAGGGGGAAGCGCTAAACCCGGAGGATTATACAGCGCCTGGGGGGGGGGAGATGTGGAAGGCATTCAGGCTTAATTCGGGGAACTAGAGCACAGATCCAATTCCCTAAATCAAGAGCCCCTCACCAACATCAAGGAACCTTCCTTGAGGGGCGCGTTGATGAGAAGAAACAAGGATAGCACAGGCGAGGACAACACAGCAGTAGGTAGCTGGTGATGGGGATAACAAGCAGGTACTGGAGCTCGAGAGGGTGTTTCAGCAGTCAGTGGTGTTGATCTGGAAAGTTAAGTTGGATTTGTGGTTGAGGATCCGTTCTTGAGTCTTCTGAAGGCTTCTTTGGGTAACTGGTATAAGTCTGAAGGGGATGTCCCTCTCGTTGGTGTGTCGGTAAACAAAATGAAGTACTTGGTTAATCGAAAAGTAGTAGGGATGGCCGCAAGTGAATTTTACTGTACTGTTGCATAGGCTTGTGTATAGTCACAAGAATACTCCTGTGTAAATAACAAAATAAGGCACAATACCGTGACTGGAACGATACACAAATAGCCCGCACATAGAAGAGAGGAGCTATGTGCGGGTTATTTGTGTATACTCCTGTGTATAGTTCGTTGGAGGGTGTAAAGTAGAAGCAGAGATTTTTCTGGTCAAGGCCTGGGACGTTTTCGTCGGCTTTTAAGTCCTCAAGGATAGCGATAACATAGGTTTTAACTTTTTTATTTCTGGGAAACTGCTGGCAATGGCTTCAGCAACTTCGGTGACAGAGAAGGCGGACTGAGTTTCTGAAACTGAGGTGTCAGTAGAGGGTGCAGCGGGGGCAGTCGTGGCATTTTGTAGTCCTGGAATTGAATGGCCAGTAGTAGATGGAGAGATGACAGGGGGTTTGCTTGACTACAGGGATGAGTACCTGGCTACTTGGAGGTTATTCCGGGGATCAACGCCCCCGCGGCCCGGTCCACGACCAGGCCTCCCGGTGGATCAGGGCATAATCAACCAGGCTGTTACTGCTGGCCGCACGTAGTCCAACGTACGAACCACAGCCCGGCTGATCCGGCACTGACTAGGTATCTGTCCAGCTCCCTCTTGAAGGCAGCCAGGGGCCTATTGGTAATTCCCCTTATGCGTGGTGAGAGGCTGTTGAACAGTCTTGGGCCCGGGACACTTATGGTGTTTTCTCGTAGTGTACCAATGGCGCCCCTACTTATAATTGGGGGTATTTTGCATCGCCTGCCCAGTCTTTTACTTTCGTAGGGAGTGATTTCTGTGTGCAGATTCGGGACCATTTCTTCTAGGATTTTCCAGTGTAGATTATGATATATCTCTCCCTCCTGCGTTCCAACGAGTACAAGTCAAGTGCCTCCAAGCGTTCCCAGTAGTTCAGGTGCTTTATAGAACTTATACGTGCAGTAAAGGTTTTCTGTACACTCTAGATTTGCAATTTCACATGCTTTGAACGGCGATGTTAATGTACAGCAGTATTCCAGCCTAGAGAGAACAAGTGATTTGAAAAGGATCATCACTGGCTTGGCATCTCTCGTTTTGAACGTTCTCATGATAGGATGGATAATGAGAACGTTCAAAACGAGAGATGCCAAGCCAGTGATGATCCTTTTCAAATCACTTGTTCTCTCTAGGTTGGAATACTGCTGTACATTAACATCTCCGTTCAAAGCAGGTGAAATTGCAGATCTAGAGAGTGTACAGAAAACCTTTACTGCACGTATAAGTTCTATCAAGTACCTGAACTACTGGGAACGCTTGGAAGCGCTTGACTTGTACTCGTTGGAACGCAGGAAAAAGAGATCGGTATCCATACATGCGGATGATTCTAGGATATGTACACCGGATGGGTGGTGATGGATCATTCTGAACGTCCATGGGACTTCGGGGACTTCATTTCTGGGAGGTTGTTGAAACTGATGATAGCATTAGAAACTTTGTTGAAAGTTCCTGGGTTTGTAGGTGGGAAAATACAAGGCAGGTGAGGATTTTCATGGTAATTCCATCCTGAGGGACGGATGATGGGTCCATATCATTAGAGGCAGGGAAGGTGGGCTGTTGGGCAACTTAAGTATTTTTTCGGTATCAGCCTGGAGAGCTGTGATAGCAGCGTTCGTTGTTTCACTGAAGGTCTGGTGTTCTGAGATTCAGAGAGCTTCTCAGTGACGATCTTCTTCCGCATGGGGCATCTGGCATCTGGCAGCAAGGGTTGGGTGGTCGCCTTTGCAGTTTAAACACCTGTGTGTGGCCGTCAGCACTGCAGATGGAACGGAGCTTCTTATTTCTCAGGAGTTAATTCTTGGTGATGTGGCTATTGGAGAAGCAGGTCCAGCATGGAATGATCTGAGAGTAGTGCTCAGGCTCGATGTTGCGAGAGTTCATATGGTGATGTGAGACCCATACATAGTCCATTGCTTATAGCAGTAGTGTCCATGGAGATCCCGCTTTAGAGGCAGTAGAGTTTATGGTGATTTTTTTAACTGTTGTCCAGGAGTTTTAGTTCTTCAAGTGATTTGCGGAGGTATTTAAGAGAAAGGCTAGTAACTTGTCAGTTTTTGTTATATAGACTAACTTCTTAGCTCGAAGAGAGAGGAGTCTGGATGATGGCGGTGACTATTACGAGCTTCTCCGTGTCTTCGTCACTGAGGCAATCAGTGACGAAGGGGTCCTTGATCGTGATCAAGTTACTGAGAAGAATGCCAAGGGTGTCCCGCAATAGAGCAAACGCTACCTACTTCGTGTGGGCTGAAGTATTCCCACCAAGTAAATGTGCACATGGTGCACATATGTCCTGGAGAAAGTGACTGGTGAGGTCGTGTATATACACATCTGGCGAATAAATTACCTTCCCCTCCTTGATGTGATTAATGACTGAAAACATCATAGCTAGATATATTTAATTCTTTAACTATTTGAATGAAAGTCTGACATTAGGATTCAGAATGGATTTAGTCAAGCTCCAAGCTCCAGTAAAAACTTCTTAGGATAACCGGAGCTCCACTCTAGGAGGCGCCATCAATCGCCTCCGTTTCTCAGCCAACTGGCCAATCATCCACGAAATCACAGGAACGCTCCTCTCCCGCTCTCTAATTTCGCTGAGTTGAACACGGCGGGAAAAGGAGGCCGGCGAGGTCTGTCCATCCCAGGGCTTTGTTATGTTTTCTCTTTCCCTGGGCTCCCAGGCCAGCGTGGAATAAACCCATTCGTGATCACCACTCAACGCTTATCATGTAACTGGCATGTCATATATGTGCAGAGAACCATTTTAGTTTTGAAATGTAATTGTAGAGTTGAGAGAATAATTGTAGGGTAATGTGGTAGAGAGGATGATCAAAGTGATAGCTGTGATGAAGTACAAGCGGTGGTGCAATAAAAGAATAATCCTTTATTGTGCCCAGCCCTCATCTATTTTATTATCATTAGAGAATCTACACTAGGCTTATTTTGTTTGTCAATGCTGGTTAACGGTATGATCGCGATCGCTCATAAAGTTAAAAACGTAACTGCCATTTCGCATTAACGAAGTTGTGGGTAGAAAATTGTATGATTTAAGAGTTCGCGGCAGTACTTGTTTGAGGCTTTAAGTGGTCCTGGAAGCTGTGATTTTTATATTAACCTTAAAGTCTTTATAAGACTGAATTAGGTTGTATGCCAAAACTGCTTACGCGTGTTTATGCATGTTATAGACCTCTATAAGAGGTATTAACTATTAAAAAGCAAATTTATGTTTACAAACTGAAGCAGTTCATCGCGTAATAATATGCAAACGCCAAAATATTATACAATTTGTGATACATTTGTGTTTAGGAATCCCACAAAAATAGAGAGGTGAGAGAGTTCGTCACTAATCATGGTATCACCTTGTTTAATTTATAGGTGGCCCATCTTTAGTTACTTATATATAAATCATATGTTAAATATTAACATAGAGGGGATGGAACCTTCGGGTAATTATACATTCATTACGGCAGGCAGAAGAAGGTTTAGTGTGTTGTGAAGTTTGGGTGTGGTGTATCTTGAGAATCACATGTTTACGTATACAAGTACACTAGTTGGTACATGGGTGTATGTGCCTACATGTGCGTCCTCACGCTTGTGAAAGAATGTGAGCATGCTTGCTTGCATGTGTATTTACCCAGTTGAGTTAGAGGGTTCTGAGCCTCAGCTCTTGGGCTCTTTGTTGACTAGCTTGATCTGGGTATCTATCCATTTAAGAAGTTGTGGACAGCTTAGCTTTCATTTTGTCACTTTAGTCTGTTCTACTTTGTTGCTATAAAAGTGTTTTAATGTCTTTGTGAGTCATCTGGGTATTCGGTTCCTCTCGTGCTAAATAAGTTATTTCCGCTATTCGAGAATTGGCTGGACATGTTGTATAAATTGTTCTGAATGCTTCCTTATGCAAGTTCCTGAAAGCCGGTATTAGCTGCTTAGTATTCCCATCGACGTCACTTTTTGTTTCTGGTAAAAAAACAACATATTGTGTTAACCCTTAGCTCTTGTTTCTTGTTCCTCTGAAATGTAAGAAGCTTTGTTTGGTGCAGGTCATTTTGTAGTTCTTGGCCCTCCTCATCGGTTTGAATTCTACTTACTAGTTTTATGTTATTTGCGAACATTGGTTCTACTATTATAGAACTCCGTGGAGGCCAGTTACGTGTACTAGAAATAGTATGGATACTAGGACGGAACCTTGTGGGAACCTGTTTATTATTTTAACTCATATTAATAACTCGTCTCTTACCACTTCTCATAGTTTACCGTTTATTTTTAGCCTTTCCTTCTCTTCATTTTAACTTTCGTAATACTTTGGCCTATTTTTTTCAAGTTTGTGGATTTCTTGTACGTTGTGTATCAGGTTCATAGCCTTCTTGTAGTTGAGGAGTATGCAGTCGGTTCCGTCATTTCTCTCTAGGAGGCTATGGTAGGTGTCTATTAGGTTCTGAATCCTGACTGTTGACCTGAGTGAATCCCATTTTCATTGTTCTGTTGTTTCTTAATCCTCTCATAATCTTTCAACACATCGCTAAGAACATTCGCGCACATTGCGCTGCCAGTAATGCTACATTTAGTATCTTGGCTGTTAGATGCAGTGCAGTTAAAGTAGGCAAAGGTATTGTAGACAACGTTATCCTGGTACGGCTTGTTTTTATCATTAACGTCTTTGCTGTTACATTGCCCCAGGAGCTGTACTTGTTTACTGCCCTGTAAACTCCTTACCGCTCTTCGAGTGTTCTTTAATTAAAATTATTCTTATACTTGTTTCCACCCTTCATGCAAAGTGGCACTATCTCACTAATGTTAAGAATATTCCTTTAAACATGCTAATATACCTTTATTCAGGCAGAAAAGCTTCTTTTTCAGCTGCGTTTTCCATTTTTCTCTGGCTGAAAGCGTAAATCCCTGCACAGTGTATAGTTATGAGTTTACTCTTGATCCTTTCATTGCACTGTGCATACAACAGTTGTCTCTTATTCTCTGCTTCCCTTTGATATATTATTCTGTAAGCTCTTAGGACAACTCCGTTCCCCTCGTCATCGAAATTTTGTTTCATCTGCTCATTTCATTACACATTCCTCCATCCCCACCTCTCCTCCCTCTCACTTTGCCTTAAGTTTTTTTTTTATCCACCCATGTATCTCTTCCTCTCTACATACTTTCCTTCCTACATCTCTCGCTCCTTATATTCTTCCCCCCACATACATCTCTTCCCCTTCCCCCCACGACCACGACCACCACCCCCTCCCCCTCCCCCCTCTCCCACTACCAAACTTCCTCTGAGGTGTCATATACCTTCAACATTTTTTTTTTTTTTTTTTTTTTTTTTTTTTTTTTTTTTTTTTTACGAGTTGAGCCTTCTAAACATCCTTGCATCTTAATGCTTGCTATCTCACTTTCTCCATTACGACTGCAGTTATTAACACCTCTTCACTTTCTCATTTTGTCTGACTTCCACATTCTCCTAGTCCTCAGCTTGCGTAATGTCACCTGAAACACTAAACATGTTAAGTAATTGTCGAAATGTTTATGCATCCACTTGTTCCTTCTTAAATTTATATGTTGTCTCATTTTTCTCATGTCCATTCCAGCCCTCCTCTCTCACATTAATTTTTTTTCTTTCATATGTTTACTTTCCTTTCTTCTTAACCTTTCTTTTTCCTTTTTTTCCATCTCTTTACTTCTCCTTTCCTCGTGTCAATTTCTTTTTCTTCTTATCTCCTTTTTCCTTCATATATATATGACAATTAAAACTTTTAATTCTCCTCCTGGGAGTTGGGGTTCATGGGACGCACAAGCTCTTCCTCTCCCTACGTCTAAAAGCATCTCTCCATTTATATTTACACCTGACATCACACCCATCCCCTTCCCTACTGTGCCTTCCATTCCTAGACTTTTCTCGCACCCATTCCAGGACTATCAGCCCCGTTCCAGTGTCACAGCTTTCATTCTGTTGCCACCAACTCCTATTCTATTACCACTGGTACCTACTCAAATACCACCTGTACCCATTCCGCTGGCAGCACCACCCATCCTGCTGCCAACGTTCAAATGCTGTCGTCACATCGAATTTTCCTTTCTTTGGACAATTCTTGTATTATTTTCATAAATAAATTTCAGTAGCTTTTTAATTTTCCTGCATTGGAAGGTTGTGATCGGTACCAGATTCTAGGTTTTGCTACAACTACAGTCAATGAATCGTAAAAAAAAAAAAAAGAGTTGTAGATTTGACTCGGGGTTCAGCATAATGCGAGTAAACTGTACTAGGAACCTCGCTAAGATGATTACAAAAATGAATTTCCAGATCATTCACCTACTGTACACTGATAAGGTTAGTAGACACAAGCAACTGCCCCCCAACTACAGGTTTTAATGGAGAACTTATTTTGCCAACACAATTAATGCTAGTCAAGTTACAATAGTTTATGGTGTTTTCAACGCTGCAGTTGGGAAAAGAGCTAGACTCTGGCACTGATTGTGTTGGCATGATGAGTTCTCGGCAAAAACTTAGTTGAATCCGTTGTTGACCTCTGTGTGTGTGTATGTGTGTGTGTGTGCATGGCATGCGCGCACGCACACACACACACACACACACACACACACACACACACACACACACACACACACACACACACACACACACACGTACGTACGTGAAGCAGTATCGCTGAATAGTGCTCCCAGGATTTAGCGTTCTAGTGGCTGTCCTAAGATATTATTAGCGGTCATCGTACGTGAGTGAATCAGTGAGCATACCTACAAGAGTGTAACAGCTTTCAAGAGTGCGAATAATGTGATAAGATCAAGAATTTTACAATTTAAATTTGAATGAATTGTGAGTGAGGGAGGGTAGCAGTCAGCTGATCAGGCTGCTGGCCGCAGTGTTGACACAAAATATCCAAACAGTTAATTGGGTTAACGGTGTGATCTGAAATATTAACAAATACATATGTTAGTTGGTTATAACAGCAGTGTAGTGAAAAGGTCATAAAAGAGTGATTAAGTAAATACTGAAAGTAAGAAAAAATTAGTCAATCCCCAGCTGTTGGTGTTGTGAAGGTAGCTAACATCATCAGACTTGTTATGACCATAATACTGTACTAAAGAAAAAAGAGGGAATACCAAGTCTTGAAAGAAAAAGAAAATAAAAACTTGAATGCATGATAAAGTTCCTGAAGGAGTTACAAAATTGAAGGAGTTGACAGCAGCCGACCAGCAGGAACCTCCGTCGTTGTGCAGACGACATCACTTGCCTATTTGTGGTTAATTTTGGTTAGTGTCTAAAGTCTCAGTGTCTCGCCCTGCTGGTTGTTGCTATACCATCACTCTCTCCCTATTTCAGTACCAGGAGATAGATAGTGGTTACCTTGATAATGTTTAGTAAATTATCTAAATATCTCCAGGTAAACTCCAGAAGAGTTGTGTAGCCTAGTGAACCCCTCCCCCCTGACAGCGACAAGCTAGTAAACAAGTACGCACATACAAACACACGTGTGCACCCGTAATTATTATTATAATAAACATTAGTATATATTAATAAGGAACTGAGTGAGAAAAAATAATCCTATAATCTTCAAAAAGTAAAGTAGCCTAGTGTGCGAAGATCTGGGCCGGAAGAGTACCGGTGAACCAAGAACAATAACAAATAGTGTTAACGTAACCCCCCCCTCTTTTTCAAAGAACGACAAGCTAGTAAACAAACACAAGTGTACACAACTAATATTATATAGAATATATTAGTGTATATTAATAAGGAATTGATTGTGAAATTTTTTTTTATAATCTTCAAAAGAGTAGCGTAGCCTAGTGTGCTCATGCACACCCACACACCCACACACACCCACACACACCCACCCACACACACACCCACACACACACCCACACACACACACACACACACACACACACACCCACACACACCCACACACACACACACACACATCACACACATCACACACAACACACACAACACACACATATGCAACACACATACACACACACACTCACACATTGCCAGACTCACACATACACTCCCCCCTCCCCCACCGACATCTCACTCCTTCACCTGATCCCTCCCCTCTCTCTTTCACCCTCCCCCTCCCCAACTCTCCCTCCTTCCCCCTCTCCCTCTCCCACTCACCCACTTGCTTCACTCTCCTTCCCACTCCCCCTCCCCACTACTCTCCCACATAGCCACAGTTCCTCCTCTACCTCCCCCCCCCACACTCTGACATACACAATACTAACCTAACATACAGAATTACATAGGTTTCCCACTCTGAGGCAATCAGGATAAAACAAAAATGGGTTGCCAGAGAGCAACAAGAAAAACCAAGGGACAGGAGGAGGAAACTGCAAAGGAAGATTGGGCAGCAGAGCTCACAAAAAGGGAACATGAATGGGAAAAGAAACTAGAAGAAATTACTTTGAGAATGGAAGAGAGGATAGACATGGAAAGCAGGAAGTGGGAGGTGCAAGTCAAAGCAGCAGAGGCCAGGATACAGAGTTCAGAAGAGGAACTGAAAAATCTGAAACAGCCTATAGAACTAAAGAACATTTTGGGATTGACAACAGAGACTGCCACCTCAGTCGCAAATAAGGGGACTGTAGGGAAAGAAGGAGCAAAAGTGCATGTAGAAGCTCAATCAGTGGAGACTGTAGTAAATGAAAGAGCTAAGCTATATGTGGAGGCCCTAACACTCCACAGCAGAGCCCAGGGAAAGCCGAGAAGGGAAAATGACAGGCCACTGAGCCCAAGTACATTAGCTAGTGAAACTGAAGAAAGGAAAGCTGCAATGGAGGAAATCAAATTGAATGAGGGGATACACAGGGATATGCAGTGGGAGCATGAAAGGATGAGGTCAGTCTTTGTGTATGGGCTCCAGGAAGTTGAAGGGGAAACATATGAAGCAAGAAAACAAGGGGAAAAAAAGCAATTGAAAGCATCATGAAAGCAATAGGAGAAGACGGCATGACCCAGCTGGAAAATTTTTGGAGAATAGGGGGGTTTGTAAAAAAAGGAACCCGGCCAGTGAAAGTGACCTTCAAGGCAGAATCGACTTGGAACAGGATCCTGCAGGAGAAAGCACGATTAAGGGACATGCCAGCATACAGGAAGGTGTATCTCGACCGCGACAGAACACAAGCAGAAAGGAAGAAACAGAGAGAGATGGTACAAAGGCGAAAGGAGGAAAGAGAGGGGATGGAGAAGACAGACAGGAGATCCCAGACACAGGAAGATCAAATACAGCCTCCCTCACAACTTCCTATAGAAGCCTCTCAACCAGGTCAACCCCAGTGCAACCAAACACTCTAAACCAAAACACCCATGCCACATCCAATGCCCCTACCCACTGCATTACAAACTCCACCCCCACAACAACCACCCATAGTTCCTTATCAGATCTCCCACTTCCCCAACCCCAATACACCTCCCAGACCACAATCTTAGAAAAGAAGTTGAAGGTGTGGTATACAAATGCAGATGGAATAACAAATAAGTATGAGGAGTGGCACGAAAGAATCAAGGAGACATCCCCAGACATAATAGCACTCACAGAAACAAAATTCACCAGAATAATAACAGATTCAATCTTTCCATCCGGATATCAAATCCTCAGGAAAGACAGAGGGAGGAGAGGGGGAGGAGTTGCATTGCTCATTAAAAACCAGTGGGGGTTTGAGAAAATGGAAGGAATGGATGGCACGGGCGAAAGGGACTACTTAGTAGGAACAATCCAGTCTGAGGGACATAAGGTGATAATTGCAGTAATGTACAACCCACCACAGAACTGCAGGAGGCCAAGAGAAGAATACGATGAGAGCAACAGAGCAATGGTCGACACACTAGCCGAGGTGGCCAGGAGAGCACACATGGGGGAAGCAAAGTTACTAATTATGGGTGATTTCAATCACAAGGAGATTGACTGGGAAAACCTGGAGCCCCATGGGGGTCCCGAAACATGGAGAGCCAAGATGATGGATGTGGTACTGGAAAACCTCATGCATCAACATGTTAGAGACACTACCAGAGAGAGAGGAGAGGATGAACCAGCAAGACTGGACCTTGTATTCACCTTGAGTAGTTCTGACATCGAGGATATCATGTATGAAAGGCCCCTGGGAGCTAGTGATCATGTGGTTCTGTGCTTCGACTACATAGTTGAGCTCCAAGTGGAGAGAGCAGCAGGAATAGGGTGGGAAAAACCAAACTACAAAAGGGGGAACTACTCAGGCTTGAGGAACTTCTTTCAAGACATTCAGTGGGAGAGGGAACTGACAGGAAAACCAGTACAAGAAATGATGGACTATGTGGCAACAAAATGCAAGGAGGCAGAGGAGAGGTTTGTTCCCAAGGGAAACAGAAATAATGGGAAGAACAGAACGAGTCCTTGGTTCACCCAAAGGTGTAGGGAGGCAAAAACTAGGTGTACTAGAGAATGGAAAAGGTACAGAAGACAGAGAACTCAGGAAAATAAAGAGATTAGCCGAAGAGCCAGAAACGAATATGCACAGATAAGAAGGGAGGCTCAGCGGCAATACGAAAATGACATAGCATCGAAAGTCAAGACTGACCCGAAGCTGTTGTACAGCCACATCAGGAGGAAAACAACAGTCAAGGACCAGGTAATCATACTGAGGTATCATGTGGGGTTCGAACACGTGGATAGGGTAAAGAAATACTCACGTAGGCTGGTTGTACGTATAATTATAACGGTAAGTATTGGTAGGCGCCAAACAGCCGGTGACCTGCCTCCTTGCTCTCTCTCGTAAGACTGACTGCCCACAGTACCCATATGTGAGGGGGTGTTTGAAATACTGCTGATGGTCAGCAGCATGAATACAGTCAGTGATTCACGCAGAGACGGTTGGTAGTGAGTCATCTACTGGTACACTGGTTACTGGTAACTGGTTACCAGGAACTGGTACTACTACTGAGAGAGGAAGGGTGATGGGGAATTCACAAGAAACGACCGGGAGGTATGTCAGGAGCTCAACACAAGATTTAAAGAAGTATTTATAGTGGAAACCAGTAGGACTCCAGGAAATCAGAGCAGGGGGATGCACCAGCAAGTGCTGGATGAGGTACATATAACCAAGGAGGAGGTGAAGAAGCTGCTATGCGAACTTGACACCTCAAAGGCGGTGGGACCAGACAACATCTCTCCGTGGGTCCTTAAAGAGGGAGCAGAGACATTGTGTGTACCATTAACGAAGATCTTCAACACATCATTTGAAACTGGGAAACTCCCCGAGGTATGGAAGATGGCAAATGTAGTCCCAATTTTTAAAAAGGGAGATAGACATGAGGCACTAAACTACAGACCTGTATCATTAACGTGTATAGTATGCAAGGTCATGGAGAAGATCATCAGGAGGAGAGTGGTGGAGCACCTGGAAAGAAACAAGTGTATAATTGACAACCAGCATGGTTTCAGGGAGGGAAAATCCTGTGTCACAAACCTATTAGAGTTTTATGACAAGGTGACAGAAGTAAGACAAGAGAGAGAGGGGTGGATCGACTGCATTTTTTTGGACTGCAAGAAGGCCTTCGACACAGTTCCTCACAAGAGGTTACTGCAAAAGCTAGAGGATCAGGCACACATAACAGGAAAGGCACTGCAATGGATAAGAGAATACCTTACAGGGAGGCAACAACGAGTCATGGTACGTGATGAGGTGTCAAAGTGGGCGCCTGTGACAAGCGGGGTTCCACAGGGGTCAGTCCTAGGACCTGTGCTGTTCTTGGTATATGTGAATGACATAACGGAAGGGATAGACTCAGAAGTGTCCTTGTTTGCGGACGATGTGAAGTTAATGAGAAGAATCAAATCGGATGAGGATCAGGACTACAAAGAGACCTGGACAGGCTACAAGCCTCGTCCAGCAACTGGCTACTTGAGTTTAACCCCACCAAATGCAAACTCATGAAGATTGAGGAAGGGCAAAGAAGACCGCAGACACAATATAGTTTAGATGGCCAAAGTCTGCAAACCTCACTCAAGGAAAAAGATCTGGGGGTGAGTATAACACCGAGCATATCTCCTGAGGCGCACATCAATCAGATAACTGCTGCAGCATACGGGCGCCTGGCAAACCTACGGATAGCGTTCCGATACCTCAGTAAGGAGTCGTTCAAGACTTTGTATACCATTTACGTCAGGCCCATACTGGAGTATGCAGCACCAGTTTGGAATCCACACCTAGTCAAGCACGTCAAGAAATTAGAGAAAGTGCAAAGGTTTGCAACAAGACTAGTCCCAGAGCTACGGGGATTGTCCTACGAAGAAAGGTTGAGGGAAATCGGCATGACGACACTGGAGGCCAGGAGGGTCAGGGGAGACACGATAACGACATATAAAATACTGCGCAGAGTAGACGAGGTGGACAAAGACGGGATGTTCCAGAGATGGGACACAGACACAAGAGGTCACAATTGGAAGTTGAAGACTCAGATGAATCAAAGGGATGTTAGGAAGTATTTCTTCAGTCATAGAGTAGTCAAGCCGTGGAATAGCCTAGAAAATGAAGTAGTGGAGGCGGGAACCATACATAGTTTTAAGGCGAGGTATGATAAAGCTCATGGAGCAGGGAGAGAGAGGACCTAGTAGCAATCAGTGAAGAGGCAGGGCCAGGAGCTATGAATCGACCCCTGCAACCACAAATAGGTGAGTACACACTCGTGGAGGAGTCACGCGGTTTGAGCTTGTGTTTTGGTGGTAATTTCTGACTGTGCTATAAGGAATAGAGTGTGGGATATAGGCGTGTGCATGCATAAGAGTGCATATAATCACTTAAGCCCCGAAAAAAGGAAATATAAGTGATCACAGAAAAGATAACAAAGGAAATAGTGACTTAAGTGTTTAGTGGGGGCCTTTGGAAGGGTGAACGGTTGTGTCAGGCCTAAATAGTGTTGCCATAATAACGCAGTGGGGTATTTTAAGAATAAATGCAACTCAAGACCAGGGAGATAAGAGATATGTATAGATGTGTCTGTAAATACAGTGAGTGAGTGAAAAAGTTAGAAGAGCTAGAGACTATAGTGCATACAGAAAGTTAGTGGAAAAATTACCGAGAAGCATCAAACATCTTCAACTTCTGGGACAGGACAGACCCACAACGTTACTCCACTGCCAGCCGCAAGTAATATTCACCTAGTTTGAGTTGCATGGGGTCAATAGTACCTGTCTCTAGCTGAAATCGGGGGGTCACTCTCCTCGAGCTATCAGAATTAGAATAAGCAGCATTTACTGGCATTTAATAGAATTTAGAGGCATCGACATACAGACGAAGCCTAGTGTATTTATTTTTGAACGTAATTTTAAACGCATAAGACGGTACAGTGGGAACCAAGAGATCGGGTACATATGCAATACATATGTAGTACATATGTGGGAAATAAGGACTGTTTACATAAACATATGCACACACATTAGGTGAGAATAGGCTCTGCTGTTAGGCACTTGAATAGCTGTAGCACACACACACACACACACACACACACACACACACACACACACACACACACACACACACACACACACACACACACACACACACTCACACATACAGACACACACACACACACATATACAGGATTTCACACCTTCCTTTGAAGTGACCCTCTAACCCTTCCTTTCCCCCCCCTGTCTCTCTCCCTCTCCTCCTCTCCTCTCTCTTCCTCTCTCTCTCTCTCTCTCTCTCTCTCTCTCTCTCTATCTCTCTCTCTTTCTCTTTCTCTCTCTTGCTCTCCCCCTTTCTCTCATCCTCTCTCTCTTCCTCTCTCTCTTCCTCTCACTCTTTCTCTCTCTCTTCCTCTCTCTCTCTCTTCCTCTCTCTCTCCCTCTCTCTCTCCCTCTCCCTTCCTCTCTTACTCTCTCTTCCTCTTTTCTCTCTCTCTCTCTCTTCCCTTGTCACTCCCCGCTCTCTCTTACCTTTTCCCTCTCACTTTCTCCCCCCTTTTCCCTTCTTTTCCCCTCTCTCCTTCTACCCTCCCCTTCTATTTCTCCCTCTCTCTCACTCTCTACCCCTTCTTCTTTTTCTCTTTCTCTCTCTCTTTCACTAAAAAAAAAAAAAATGGTTGGGACTCGCAGGAATCAGGGATCAGATGACAATGGTACTGGTAGGGAGGAATGGATGGAGGAGCAGTGGAAAAGGATAGAGCAAGAATGGGAGAGAAAATTAGGAGAGCTTTCTGAAAAAATGGAGAAAGAGCTCTCTGTGAAATGGGAAAAGAGGTTGGAGAAGGAGACGAAGAGTTGGGAGGCACAAGTCGAAACTGCAGTAGCCAGGGTAAAGGTCCTAGAATTTGAGGTAAACAGGCTGAAGCAAGTCTCAGGGGTAGTGACCAGAGAAGACACACCATATGAAGCTGAGAGGCTGAACAGGAGGGAAGAAGATATGAATTATGCTAAGGTCATATCAGCCTGCAAAGAAGGACCAGGGAGTGGAAGGGAAGAGCAGATGGGTGCAGATGGAGAGGGAGATAGGTCGAATGCTGAGGCACAACCATGCTACCAAGAGCCACTGGAAAAATCAAGGGAGAAAATGACCACATACAGACAGGAACCAGAGTCACAGAGGGAGAGGCAATGGGAGGAGGAAAGGGCAAAATCAGTGTTTATCCATGGGCTTCGGGAGAGAGAGGAAAGGACACACACTGAAAGACGGCAGGAAGAAAGAAAGGAGATTGAGAAAATCATCACGGAAATAGGGGGAGAAGACATGGAAGAGATTGTAACTTTTCAGAGAATAGGGGGGTTCTTGAAGGGGAGAAACTGACCGATCAAGCTGATTCTCAGGACAGAAACAGTGCGGAACAGGATCCTCCAAAAGAAACCACGGTTGAAAAGCTCAGAAGAGTACAAGAAGGTGTTCCTAGACAGAGACAGAACACAAACAGAGAGACAGCAGCTGAGGGAGAGGACAAAAAAGCGAAAGGAGCTAGGAAAGGAGACATGGATGGAACTAGCAGAGGTCAGCCAGAGCAGAACAGAGCAGCAAGGGCAAGCACACACACAACTATCCTCAGAACCCCACAACCTATCACACCATCCCAACACACAATACAATCCATACCCACAGCTTCCACCCAACCCCCAACCATAGAATCCCACAGTATGCTACCTGGTCTCCCACCCCCACAGGCCCCCCAAACCACAGTGTTGGAAAGGAAACTGAAGGTATGGTACACAAACGCTGATGGAATAACAAACAAGTGGGAGGAATGGCACGAAAGAGTCAAAGAGGCATCACCAGACATCATAGCGATCACAGAAACCAAGCTTACAGGTATGATAACAGATGCCATCTTTCCAACGGGATACCAGATCCTGAGGAAAGACAGAAAGAACAGGGGGGATGGAGGAGTGGCATTGCTGATCAAACACCGATGGAATTTTGATGAGCTGGAGAGAGGAGACAGCGGAGAAGAAAGTGATTGCATAGCGGGAATGCTTCACTCTGGAGGTCCCAAGGTGATAATTGCAGTGATGTATAACCCACCACAGAACAGCAGGAGGCCAAGGCAAGAGTATGACGAGAGCAATAGAGCGATGGTTGACACACTGGCTGCAGTGGCCAGAAGAGCTCATGCATGCAGGGCAAAGCTCCTGATCATGGGCGACTTTAACCACAAGGAGGTCAAATGGGAGAACCTGGAGCCACATGGGGGCCAAGATACATGGAGGGCTAAGATGATGGAGGTGGTACTGGAAAACTTCATGTACCAACACGTAAGGGACACTACAAGAGAGAGAGGAGAGGATGGACCAGCAAGACTGGACTTAGTATTCACCTTGAGTAGTGCAGATATTGAGGACATCACATATGAAAGACCCCTTGGGGCCAGCGATCATGTGGTTTTGAGCTTCGAATACACAATAGAGCTACAAGTGGAGGGGGAAGCAGGAAGGCCAGGACAAATGAAACCAAACTACTGGAAAGGGGACTACACAGGAATGAGGAACTTCCTGAATGAGGTTCAGTGGGACAGAACTGGCAGGGAAGCCAGTTAATGAGATGATGGAATATGTAGTAACAATGTGCAAGGAGACTGAGGAGAGGTTTGTACCCAAGGGTAACAGGAATAATGAAAAAGCCAGGATGAGCCCATGGTTGACCCAAAGATGCAAGGAGGCAAAAACCAAATGTGCTAGGGAATGGAAGAAATATAGAAGGCAAAGGACCCAGGAGAATAAGGAGAGCAGTCATAGAGCCAGAAATGAATATGCACAGATAAGTAGGGAGGCCCAACGTCAATATGAAAACGACATAGCAGCAAAAGCCAAATCTGACCCGAAGCTGTTATACAGCCACATCAGGAAGAAAACAACCGTCAAGGACCAGGCAATCAGGCTAAGGAAGGAAGGAGGAGAGACAACAAGAAATGACAGTGAAGTATGTGAGGAACTCAACAAGAGATTCAAAGAAGTGTTCACAGAGGAGACAGAAGGGGCTCCAGAAAGACGGAGAGGTGGGGTACACCACCATGTGCTGGACACAGTACACACAACCGAGGAAGAAGTGAAGAGGCTTCTGAGTGAGCTAGATACCTCAAAGGCAATGGGGCCAAATAACATCTCTCCATGGGTCCTGAGAGAGGAAGCAGAGGCGCTATGTGTACCCCTAACAACAATATTCAATACATCTATCGAAACAGGGAGATTGCCTGAGGCATGGAAGACAGCAAATGTGGTCCCAATCTTTAAAAAGGGTGACAGACATGAAGCACTAAACTACAGACCAGTGTCACTGACATGTATAGCATGCAAAATCATGGAAAAGATTGGCAGGAGAAGAATGGTGGAACATCTAGAAAGGAATGATCTCATCACCAGCAGCCAACATGGTTTCAGAGATGGGAAATCCTGTGTCACAAACCTACTGGAGTTCTATGACATGGTGACAGCAGTAAGACAAGAGAGAGAAGGGTGGGTGGATTGCATTTTCTTGGACTGCAAGAAGGCGTTTGACACAGTACCACACGAGAGATTAGTGCAAAAACTGGAGGACCAAGCAGGGATAACAGGGAAGGCACTGCAATGGATCAGGGAATACTTGTCAGGAAGACAGCAGCGAGTAATGGTACGTGGCGAGGTGTCAGAGTGGGCACCTGTGCCGAATAGGCAGAACTTGCGATCTTGGCTTAAATAGCAACGCTCATCTTGCCATATAGGACAAGTGAAAATTTGTGTATGCAATAATTTCGCCAAAATCATTCTGAACCTAACGAAAAAAATATATTTCACTGTGTTTGTTTAGTATTAAATTATTGTAAACAAATCTAAAATATATTTAGTTGGGTTAGGCTAAAATAAATTGTTCTTGTTATAATAAGGTTAGGTAAGTTTTCTAAGTTCCTTTTGGTGCAAAATTATAAATTTTTACATCAGCCTTAATGAAAAAAATATGTCTTTAAACGTAAAAAAGAAAATTTTAGAAAGGACTTCATTTTAAATGAGTTCTTGCTAATTGACCAGTTTTACATATTCGGCACGACATGTACATATATATATATATATATATATATATATATATATATATATATATATATATATATATATATATATATATATATATATATATATATGTATGTATGTATAGACATGTGACGGACCTCACTCTGTCATGGTCCGCCACTGATACCTTCTGCCTTGTCTCAGAATTTTTCTTCCTACCTGTTGCTGTCTTACAGCATTGCATAACTCATGACGACTCACGAGAGTGCGAAAGATCTAGAGCTAAAGATTTCCATTCCCATGTGGCTTTTTCTGCACACACACACACACACACATATATATATATATATATATATATATATATATATATATATATATATATATATATATATATATATATATATATATATATGTTATTGATTATTTATTTAAAAAAACACTAACATGTAAAAAAGAATTCATCCAATCCAAGAGCTTGTTCTTTATTCCCTTTATTCCTATTTTTTATGAGTAACATATTTTTTTCGAATCTAAATAAATAGTTTCCGCCCAGCATGGGGCAGTGTTTAGTACAGTGGCCTGCCAGTTGTAAGACTGACCTGCTATGAGTTGGATTACTATCCCGTCTGTGAGTTATTATAACTAGGCAGGTTAGATATACAAGTTCGTGCCGTGATGAAAATTTTCTTTAGCTGTTAATTTTTGTTGTCTACCATACCTTATTAGCGAGAATGACCTGTAATTTAAGGGATCGTTTCTGCCTCCCTTTTTAATGTTGGTGCAGTAGTCACCATGAACAGTTGATGTAAATTTTTCTAATGTATTCTGCTCTTTCGAAATTTCATATAACTATTTTTTTTTCTTCTTTCTTTTTTTTTATCTTGTAAAAGAAATTTCCATTCTTGATTTTATTTAACAATTTAGCTGCTTATGAACCCTCTCTCTGTGTCTGTTTAGATTGAACACATTACTAGTATACGCTTGCAGTTATGTCCTTTACTTTCTCAGTAATGTTTATGACATTTGTGAATGTTATCTTCCTGGAAAAGCACCTAAGTGTAGTAGTGAAGAACTCCTGTGGTGTGCTGACCTTGTGAAATATGGAGTATGAAGTGATGAAGAACAAGAGACCAAATTACGAAAGCAGCAGTGTAGAAGCTGTCGTAGATAATATTGCTTCAGTAAAAGAAAAGGGTTGGCAGTGAGAATGATATCAATAAACTTGTGTATGTTTCATTTTTTGGAATCTTAGTATTTTTATTTTTTTTTTTTTTACATTTTCATTAAAAGCCAGATACCCCCGAGTAG
Organism: Cherax quadricarinatus; assembly: GCF_038502225.1. Taxonomy (NCBI): domain Eukaryota; kingdom Metazoa; phylum Arthropoda; class Malacostraca; order Decapoda; family Parastacidae; genus Cherax; species Cherax quadricarinatus. The sequence continues at coordinate 2,332,807 of NC_091341.1, forward strand.
AAGATCAGTCCCTGTAACCACTAATACGTAAACACCCATAGGAAAAAAAAAATACTCATACAAAACAGTGACAGTATAGTAGACTTGTGTATATCGTGTTTTTAAACTCAAAGATTTTAAGTAATTCCTTCCGGTGTTATCGAGTTACGAGAAAATAATACTTTTTAATTTTTCCAAAACGAACAGCCGTGTTAAAATGTCCGGACATTAAGGGTCAATCATAGCAATTACTGATTTGTACGGTGGATGGACGCTTTCTCGCCTTCACCTTCCTAACCCACGCCACCGCCATCACTATCCCATGTGCTGGTTGTGTGGGTGGTAGTGGTGTTTTTGCTACCAATAATGTTGCTGCTGTTGTTATTACTGGTGATGATGCAGCTATTATTGCTAGTACTGGTGATGTTGCTGTTGTTATTACTAGTATTGATGATGTTGATGTTATTACTACTACCGATGATGCTGCTGCTTCTGTTATTAGTACTACCGATGATGTTATTGCTACTACTGATGATGTTGCTGCTTTTATTGCTACTCCTGGTGATATTACTACTGTTATTGCTTCTACTGGCGATGTTGCTGCTCTTACTGATACTACTGGTGATGTTACTACTGTTGCTATTACTGATGATGTTGCTGCTCACAGGCGTCGCTAGAGTTGGTGTCACCCGGGGCGGCATCTTTGGTGTCACCCCCATGAAATCCAAGGGCGGGGAGATGGGGTAGTAAACTCCAGTTTCATCACTGCTGCATGACCAGTGACTAATGTTTAGCAATGAGAACGTTTAAAGGCCATAAACCGAAATTTATTAATGATAAAATAATAATCGTAGCAATATTGAGGAAATATAAACTCAAAAAACCGCTTTGAGTGCAGCCAACAGATCCTACAATTATTCATCTTTAACAATGAAAGAAAACCTGAAAAATAAAGAAAAACACTAGTTCCGATTTAACCTTGAGTACAGGTAACATCTCAAAGAATCTGATATTTCATTTCCTTGCCTTCAATCCTGCAAAATCATCTATCGCATCATCAAAACCAATGATTTTCCCTATACAGGCCTGTTTGCACTTGTAATCCTGTAATAGGCTATATAGAAACGAAGAATTTTTCTCTTAGGTTGCTGCAGCATAGTTTTGGTCATGTCACCTTCTTTAGAGGCTCTATGGTGTCATCCCCTAAATGGTGTCACCCGTGGCGGCCCCCCCCCCTTACGACGCCTCTGCTGCTGTTGGTATTAACGACGTTGTTGCTTCTGCTATTGCTACTACTGACGCTGATATGTCTGTTATTGATACTATTGATGCTGCTGCTGCTGTTATTGCTACTACTGGTGATGTTACTGCTGCTATTACTATTACTGGTGATGGTCCTGCTGTTATCGCTACTAATAATGTTACTACTGTTATCACTACTGCTGATGTTTCTTCTGTTATTGCTATTGAAGTTACTCTTGCTGTTATTGCTAAGGATGCTGCTACTGCTATTCCTACTGATGTTGCTATGCTGATGTTGCTGCTCTGTATTGCTTCTGATGTTGTTATATTGTATTGCGTCTGATGTTGCTTCTATTGTTATTGCTGCTACTGAAAATGTTCCTGATATTGTTACTGATAATATTGTGCACATGATAATACTAATGCAACTATTGATACTGGAACTTATTACGTTCCTGGTGATGCTACTACTTATGCTTTTGTTATGATGAAATTTACGTTGATGTTGATGCTTATACTTTTTTTTTCTGTTGACGCTGTTATAGTTGATAATAATACGTATGCTGTTATTATTAACATTACTGTTGATACGGCTACCTATGGTGTGACTATATAGGTATCTATGGTGTTACTATTGATGTTACGATTGATTCTGTTACTGATGATCAGAGGCGTCGTAAGGGGGGGGGGGGCCGGGGGGCCGCCCCGGGTGACACCATTTAGGGGGTGAAACCATAGAGCCTCTAAAAAAGGTGACACTAATAACCAAATCTATGCTGCAGCAACCTTAGAGAAAAATTCTTCGTTTCTATATAGCCTATTACAGGATTACAAGTGCAAACAGGCCTGTATAGGGAAAATCATTGGTTTTGATGATGTGATAGATGATTTTGCAGGAATGAAGGCAAGGAAATTAAATATCAGATTCTTTGAAATGTTACCTGTACTCAAGGTTAAATCGGAACTAGTGTTTTTCTTTATTTTTCAGGTTTTTTTTTTCATTGTTGAAGATGAATAAATGTAGGATCTGTTGGCTGCACTCAAAGTGGTGTTTGAGTTTATATTTCCTCAATATTACTACGATTATTTATTTTATCATTAATAAAGTTCTGTTTATGGCCTTTAAACGTTCTCATTGCTAAACATTAGTCACTGGTCATGCAGCAGTGAGGAAACTGGAGTTTACTACCCCCATCTCCCCGCCCTTGGATTTCATGGGGGTGACACCAAAGATGCCGCCCCGGGTGACACCAAGTCTAGCGACGCCTCTGCTGATGATACTGCTCTGATTCTATTGCTAACGCTGCTGCTTATGTTGTTACTTATATTGTGACTGTTGTACATGTAGCTTCTGCCTGTATTGTTAATACTATTACTGTTGATGCTGCTACTTATACTGTTATTGTTTGGACTGTTACTTACTCTGTTACTGTTGATGCTGTTACATATAATGCTACTGTTAATGTTATTATTCATATTTTTGCTTTTGAGGCTAACGCTACTGTTGATGCCGTTATTTTTACTGTTACTGTTGATTTTGTAACTTACGTTGTTACTATTCATGCTGGTATTTATGCTGTTACTGTTGATGGTGATAGTGATATGTTACCGTTGTTACTTATACTGTTATAATTGATGCTCACTGTGTTGATGCTGCTTCTTACGCAGTTGCTGTTACTGTTGATGATTATAAAATACTGCTCGTTGTACTAGTACACCAAACAGGGACTAGAATGAAATTAGTGTAGAGTCATCCACACCATCGTATGTCCTTGGGTAGCGAGTACAACATCCAGTTCCGCTGAATGCGTTTCTTTTAAGGATTGTATGGTTCAGTGGATTAAGGCGTCATGAGTTTTCGCCCAACATGAGGCAGGCCAAAGCAGATGGGTTCGAGTCCTTGGCTAGTCGCAGTGTTGTTATTGATATATATATATATATATATATATATATATATATATATATATATATATGTGTATATATATATATATATATATATGTCGTGCCGAATAGGCAGAACTTGCGATCTTGGCTTAAATAGCAACGCTCATCTTGCCAAATAAGACGAGTGAAAATTTGTGTATGCAATAATTTCTCCAAAATCATTCTGAACCTAACGAAAAAAATATATTTCACTGTGTTTGTTTGGTATTAAATTATTGTAAACAAATCTAAAATATATTTAGTTGGGTTAGGCTAAAATAAATTACTCTTGTTAAAATAAGGTTAGGTAAGTTTTCTAAGATTCTTTTGGTGCAAAATTAAAATTTTTTACATTAACATTAATGAAAAAAAATATATCTTTAAACGTATAAGAGAAAATTTTTGAAAGGACTTAATTTTAAATGAGTTCTTGCTAATTGACCAGTTTTACATTTTCGGCACGACATATATATATATATATATATATATATATATATATATATATATATATATATATATATATATATATATATATATATATATATATATATTGCTGTTACAGTATTTGTGCTATTGTGTTTAACTTTAAATAGCTTTTAATGGCTATTGATACCCAGTTATAAAAGTTGCAGTAGTAACTATAGACTCACATTTAAAACGCATCAAAGCTTCATATTGGTTGAGATCGGTTTAACTCTGGACACCACAAATGCATCAAAAAAATCGAGGACAATTTGCTGGCTTTTTTAACACAGAACAAATTGTGCATATTCTTTGTTTCTAGGAATTATTTGAAATATAGTATATTAACATCTTCAGATCGAATGAGAAAATCCAAAGAATAATTAAAGTATGATTTTTTTTACCCCCACCTTGCCAGAAAATTATTTAGACTTTTTCTATCATTAAGTACTGAGGAGCAGCTTAAATATTTGCTCCACCAAGTCGTTAATTACTACTACTACTACAATTACGTACTTGTATTTCTACAACTACTACTGCCAATAATAATAATTAATATTTCAGGTTCTCTACATCAGGGGTTATAGAATTCAGTATTCATACAATTACATTAGATACAGTATTGTTATATTATTTGCAAATTGTGTAGAATACACCTAGAATAACCCAAAATATCTAACTTATTTCCGTTTAGCTTTAGGTAAATGGAAAATGATCTCCGGGGTTGCTACGAGCGTACAAACACGAAGAAAATGCGGATGAGTATGCAATAAAATTTATGCAAATTAATTTATACCAGCTGGCGTACATTAAAGATATACCAGACGAGTCTTCACTAAATAATAATCAAACTAACCATCATGAAACTGTGAAGCTTTTAGCAATGTATTTCAGTTACTGGCCAAATAGTGTAATGTTTAGCAAGACTGATTGTCTGAATATCCTGCTAAATCCCTAGCCATTACTGGCTGCAGCCACGGTTATAAATAACCTCACTAAATATACCTGCATGATACCTGTGTCCTCCTCCCCACATCCCTTCACTCATCAGTCACCCGACAGTGTATGTTACTCATCCTGTGTGAGGGAACATGACAGGAAAACATAGATTGCCTTTATTCCCACTATGTAACTATCACATAGAATAAAGTAGCAGCACATTGCTGATATACCCAATTTTGATATAAAAAAAAGCGAGAGATGAGCTGAGGGGAGTTTATTTTTTTCGACCAACACCAACCCTTCTCTTACTTCCATCCCCTTACTTACCTGTTTAGTAAGGGCGATTATTGCCACTCTCCCTCGTACACTCATCCTTCTCGGAGGTCGTAAATGGAGCGACAGGTAAGATAATTACCTTCTTTCCTTCAAGCGGTCACTGATATGTTCCCTTCTTTCCTTTCCCTACCTTTTCCACCGAGTGAGAAAGCTGTGAGGGTAATGAATCCTTATCTTCTGCCTTTCTCTCTTTCCTGTTCCATCAGAGACGGAAAAGAATCACGCATTATTTTATTTCCTTTGTTTCTTTTGTCCCCGTTTCCCGTCTGCAGGGAAATAGGTGCCTGGAGCAGTGAACAACTGTTTCTTACTTCCCTCTCTCCCTCCTAACGGGAAAAAATCCAACTAAATGAAACACTCCCACGTCCCTCCAGACACAGAATGGCCTGATTTAAAGGTGTAATGGCGTATAGAGCCTTCCGTGACCTCTATAGCGCAGAGACAATGACCCATGATGGCTGCAACCTATGAACCAGTAGGTCACGAGGAAAGGTCACCAGTCTTTCAGCTGCAGGTTACCTCTCAGGGTGATATATAACACTCCCAATAGTTCCATTACGCCATAAGGCCCCACTAACGGGCACTCTTCGTCTTCTCTATATCTTTGTCATCACACGAGTGGCTCTTTGGCGCTGCAGACGAACCTGTCACCAGTACAAGGAAGACTCCAGAGGCCGCATCTCATATTCAGGTGATGGATGAACTATATAAGACAATGTCAGCAATACAAGTAAGACTCCAGAGACCCCATCTCATATCCAGGTGATGGAGGAGCCTTATACGACAATGTCACCAGTACAATGACGACTCCAGAAGCCGCATCTCAATCCTAGGTTGTAAAGGAGCCTTTACGTTGAATATTAAAGGTCTCATTATTTACTGAGAAGGTGGAGGGAAAGAGGATACGAATCTGGACTTGAATATATTGTATTTTTAAAAGACATTTCAACCTTCATCTCAAGGTTTCCGGGATCTCTGAGAAACCTGGGAATCCCACGCGCTGTTAAAGTGGTTCACCTTGTGTCATTCCACAGAATTCTTTCTGCAAGAGTTTCAAATTTAAAATGAAATGACTAAATTTTTACTGTGTTTATTGAGGCATTGCTGAGAGTAAGGGCGAACTTAACAACTTTAACTTTGGTCAAATAAATCCATTAAAACAATATGTAAAAAAAATTAGGTTTCCACGAGGGAGAGTTTATTTTGCTGCGCCACTTATCCTGGAAGATAACAGTACATACAGCATAAGCCCAGTAGTTGATACGCTGTACGCGGTATCAGCGCCATCTTTGGCTGTTTCAGTATACAGGTATCATTGCGGAGGGTAAACAACCCAGGATAACCTCATGGCTTATTTCCATTGGGGTCCTCGGATCTTCCACAGGATGTGACACACTGCAGTCGGCTGACATCCTGGTAGCTACTTACTGCTTGGTGAAGAAACGCGGTAGTTTTAAGAAAGCATACCCAGTGTACTGGGTATGTACTGGGATCGAATACCAGTCCTTCATGTGTGACCTGAAGATGCTACCACCTAAGCTACGCTTATTAAAGCTCTTTGTTTTCCCTCTCTTAAGAGTTTCTGCACCAGCCTGCCACGTACAGTATACTAGTAACCTAAACAAATCCTGGCCACCACCGTCTCTACTTTTCTATTTTCATTTTTCTACTATAAACAAATGTTTCATATTATGCAACTTTATTGTAATGCTGTATAGATTCGCTATTTACTAATGTACATCTGTCATTAAACTTATCCTCTAAATTTGTCAACTTGTATTTTCCTTGTAATATTCTGCAGTATTTCCCAAACCTGTAATAATCTATATTTTTTCTTGTGTTCATTTCTGCCAATTCATCAGTTTTCTCATCCACTGCGAGGTAAGCATAAGAGGGTATCCACACAGAATTTACTAGGATTTTGTAAATTTCAGACATTTTTACAGTTCTTATGTCCTCTGTAATATTGTTAGTTAAGTTCATGAGTTTAAAGTTAATAAGGATAATGAGCCTGAAAATAAAATTTCTAAGACCAAAGAAATTGACCAGACCTAATGAATCCCCATCCGTATTATTGAAACAGTAAATGAACTTAATACCTTCTTCTCAACTATAGGGCCCAGCCTTGACAACGAAATTCCAAACTCCATTGCTCAGGTTATTAATTACATCAGTGACAGTTGCCAAGATTCCCTTTACCTGTTCTCAGTAAATTATACAGAGGTAACTTCAGTAATGAATACATTGAAAGGAAAGTATACTACCATTCAAATATATAAAAACTGCCCATGTGTTTTCACCCGTCATTGCAACTCTTGCTTAATAGATCTCTTGAACCCAAAACTTTCCGTAGTGTACTAAAGCTAGCACGTGTTACCCAAATCTGTAAAGGTGGAGGCCTAACTGACATCAACCACTTTAGGTCAAGTTCTAACTCGTCATTATTGTCTTAAGATATTTGAAAAAATATACAAACGATTGTATGCATTTATAACTAAGCAGAAGATTCTTAACACTTCCAGTTTGGCTTCAGGTCAGGTAAAAGTACTAATGATGCTGTCATAAAGATGCTAGATTGTGTATATTCAGCTCTAGAAAGTAATGAATATTTAGTGGAACTCTATATTGATCTAAAATAGATCTTTTGACACTATACCAAAACGTTTTTCTGTTGAAACTAGAGCATGCTCTCACTTGTTTAAAGTCCTACCTTACTGACAGACGTCAGCCTCTGACAAACAGTGACACTACCACATTAACCAATACAATCAAAATAAGGGTTCCTCAAGGTAGCATCCTTCACCCATTATTATTCATCTATATCAGTGACTACCAAATGCCTTCAAGGACCTTAAAACCAATCACGTTTGCAGATGACACAACATTCGTCATATCCCATCCAGATCGCGTTATCTCAACAGTACAGTCAACGAGGAGCTTGTAAAGATTTCTACCTAGTTGGCAACCAACAAACTTACACTCAATATTGACAACACTTTATTCACGTTATTCGGGAGTGAAGCTAGAAATACTCATTTCAGTATTAAAATGAATAATTCAAACACAGAGAAGCAAGCGTATCCTTGAAATACATTTTGACTACAACCCGAAATTCAACACTCATATCCAATACATGACTCAAGAAATCGTAATGACACGATTGCAAATAAACCATACCCCCGGCCGGGATTGAACCCGCGGTCATAGAGTCTCAAAACTCCAGCCCGTCGCGTTAGCCACGGGCCGTCACGGCCACGCTAGCTGGAGATTCGTCTGTAAAAACTTGCATTTGTGGTCACAGAGGTGCCTGTGCTAACTTTCCTATGGTGTAGAAATATACCTAGTTGGATGAATCTTATTGTGGCTAGCTGGTCTAGTGGCTAACGCGACGGGCTGGAGTTTTGAGACTCTATGACCGCGGGTTCAATCCCGGCCGGGGGTATGGTTTATATCCAATACATATCTTAAAAATATAAAAACTGTTGGCATTCTATCAAAAATACTGTTATGTTCTACAAACAACACTACTCACCCTGTACCACTGCTACAGGTATCTAATCTATCCCTACCTCACTTATGGTATCTTAGAGGTTAGAATAATTACTCAGGTTTTCGACAACACACACACACACACCCACTATTCAAATATCGGTTGTCTCAACACACAACAGATCCTCACCTACTATTGTGCATTTTATGAATAAGGACACTTCAACGAACTTCAACTCAGCACTCTAACTGTTCCTTGAAAGCTGTAACAAAACACACAGGCAGTACAAGAAATAAGTGTCTCTGATATACAACTTGTATGACCCAACCTATACAGGAACTCCATTCAAATAAAGGATCCTAAAATTTGCAATTCCCTGTAGATGTAGACAGTTCCCCATCTGCCACTTGCTTCAGGAATAGTTAAAAAGCACCTTCTAAATCTGGCTTAAATCCTGCTCTGATTAATTATTTTAAAGCTCACTTTATCAATAGCAGCCTTGTTGATCCCAATCATATTAGCACTTATAATGATATTCTCACTTTCGCCAAAATATTTCAGCATTTGTAATAACCAAAATTATGTTTTACTTCAGTATTCATCACGGTAGATGTTATATTAAATTGTTAAATAATTTTTCAAAATGTCATAAATCATGAATCAAATTGTTACACAAAATGTCAAAGACTGCAAATTATAGTAATCTATGACTCAAGATAGTAATCTATTCAACTAAGCTACTTAATTGTTCATTAGTTTTAAATGAATTTTAAGGCTTCCCGAAATGCTTTGCCTAACAAGGGGCTTTTTATAAAGATGTTTAAATATACATGTCAGTTAATCGTGTGTTAATTGTATACTGTACTGTACTTTATGGAAATAAAATTTCCATTATCATTTTCGTTGTCATTGTTTTCTTTACAATCTCAGTGGCCACTTTTAGTGCAACTAATTCAGTGTGGGTTGACGGTACTCATTCCTGGTCAGTTACATATTTTCCAAGGTGCGAGACAGCCTTTCGATTCCTACCTACGGTAAGCGCTGATATGACAACAGATTCAGTGTTGACAATGGTTAGGCATTTCCTCCTCATTACTGTACAATCAGCGACGTCTCTGACTGTCAGAGATCTCACTTTCCTCCCACGGATGTTCTTGCTATGACAAAACTCTTTATGGAGATCATTAAATAAAAAAACTTTAAAAGAAAACCAAGAGATTTACTCATCTTGCCTCTGTAAATAGGTATCAACACGAACGCTATCTTCATTTCACGCGTATTTTCACAATGTTTATAAGAAGTATATGGTATTGAAACTCGTGAGATCATAATGACAATATTGTAAACAACTTACTGAATCGAGGGGCGTTGTTTATAATCGTGTCATTATGATTCGTCTGGAAAAACCTGCTGGCATGGTAGAGTGGTTAACTCACTGGCCGGGTAGTTTTAGGTCTGGTTAACTGTGGGTTCGCATCCCACCCTTTCCGTGAAATAGTGTATTAAGAACATAAGAAAGAAGGAACACTGCAAGAGGCCTACTGACCCATGCGGAGCAGGTCCATGTCCCCCCCCCGGATAAGACCAATGACCCCACCCCACCGGATTAGCCCAATGACGCACCCAGTCTGGTCACCTAAACTCAAGGATGGAGCACTGCACCAGACCCAGCAACACAAGCTGGTCAGGTCCAACTCACACCCACCCACACCCACTCATGTATTTATCTAACCTATTTTTAAAACTACACAACGTTTTAGCCTGAATAACTGTACTCGGGAGTTTGTTCCACTCATCCACAACTCTATTACCAAACCAGTGCTTTCCTATATCCTTCCTGAATCTGAATTTTTCCAACTTGAAACCATTGCTGCGTGTCCTGTCTTGGCTGGAAATTTTCAGCACGCTATTTACATCCCCTTTATTTATTCCCGTTTTCCATTTATACACCTCGATCATATCCCCCCTAATTCTACGCCTTTCGAGAGAGTGTAGATTCAGGGCCCTCAGTCTATCCTCATAGGGAAGATTTCTGATGACTCACGAAATCGTAATGACACGATTGCAAACAAACCATACCCCGGCCAGGATTGAACCCGCGGTCAGAGAGTCTCAAAACTCCAGCCCGTCGCGTTAGCCACTAGACCAGCTAGCCACAATAAGATTCGTCCAACTAGGTATATTTCTACACCATAGGAAGGTTAGCACAGGCACCACTGTGACCACAAATGCAAGTTTTTACAGATGAATCTCCAGCTAGCGTGGCCGTGACGAACTCTAGCTCAAGTCCCTTCACTGCCGTCACCATGACTCACGAAATCGTAATGACACGATTGCAAACAAACCATACCCCGGCCGGGATTGAACCCGCGGTCAGAGAGTCTCAAAACTCCAGCCCGTCGCGTTAGCCACTAGACCAGCTAGCCACAATAAGATTCGTCCAAACTTGCATTTGTGGTCACAGTGGCGCCTGTGCTAACCTTCCTATGGTGTAGAAATATACCTAGTTGGACGTATCTTATTGTGGCTAGCTGGTCTAGTGGCTAACGCGACAAGCTGGAGTTTTGAGACTCTCTGACCGCAGGTTCAATCCTGGCCGGGGTATGGTTTGTTTGTAATTGTGTCATTACGATTTCGTGAGTCACGTTGACGGCAGTGAAGGGACTTGAGCTAGAGTTCGTCACGGCCACGCTAGCTGGAGATTCGTCTGTAAAAACTTGCATTTGTGGTCACAGTGGTGCCTGTGCTAACCTTCCTATGGTGTAGAAATATACCTAGTTGGACGAATCTTATTGTGGCTAGCTGGTCTAGTGGCTAACGCGACGGGCTGGAGTTTTGAGACTCTCTGACCGCGGGTTCAATCCCGGCCGGGGTATGGTTTGGGGAAGATTTCTGATACATGGGATCATCTTTGTCATCCTCCTCCGTACGTTTTCCAGAGCATTTATATCCATTCTGTAATACGGTGACCAGAACTGAGCGGCATAGTCTAAATGAGGCCTAACCAAGGATATATAGAGTTCAAGAACAACCTAAGGACTTCTATTATTTATACTTCTAGTTATGAAGGCAAGAATTCTGTTAGCTTTATTGCGAACACTAATGCACTGTTGTCTTGGTTTTAGATTACTGCTAACCAGAACTCTAAATCCTTTTCGCAATCAGTAGTATTAAGATCTACATTATTTAGTTTATATGTGGCATGGTTATTTAACTGTCCAACATTTAGAACTTTGCATTTGTCAATATTAAACTGCATCTGCCACTTATCCGACCATTGCATCAGTCTATTCAAATCATCCTGGAGTGCTTTAGTGTCCTCATTAGAATGAATTGGACGGCCTATTTTGGTGTCATCAGCAAATTTGCTTATGTCGCTATTTATTCCCTCATCTATGCCGTTTATGTAAATTGTGAACAACAACGGGCCCAACACTGACCCCTGAGGAACACCGCTTGTGACGTGCCCCCATTCTGATTTCTCCCCATTTATGCAAACTCTCTGCTGTCTATTTGTCAGCCATGCCTCTACCCAGGAAAAAATTTCTCCTCCTATTCCGTGTGCCTTAAGTTTCCTCAATAGCCTCTGGTGTGGAACTCTATTGAAAGCCTTACTGAAATCCATATACACAATATCATATTCATTACCATGATCAACCTCCTCAAACACCTTAGTGAAAAAAGTTAGTAAATTCGTAAGACAGGAACGCCCCTTTATAAAACCGTGTTGAGATTCATTAATCAATCTGTGCCTGTCAAGATGGCTACGAATTGCTTCGGCAATTATTGATTCCATAAAGTTTCCCACTATGGAGGTAAGGCTTATTGGTCTATAGTTTGAAGCCAAGGACCTGTCACCTGCCTTGTAAATAGGAATTACATTTGCCATTTTCCACTTATCAGGCACTATGCCAGTGTGTAGTGATATGTTAAAATGATTAGCCAAAGGTATGCTAAGTTCCTCTTTACATTCTTTTAACACCCTTGCAAACAGTTCATCAGGGCCTGGGGATTTGTTAGGTTTTAGTTTCTCTATTTGTCTGAGGACCATGTCACTAGTTACCGCAATCGTACATAGTTTATTATCATCCACATAATCTCTTATTTCAGGAATATCGCTAGTATTTTCCTGGGTGAAAACTGGGAGGAAGTAGGTATTTAGAATTTCACACATATCCTTATCACTGTCAGTGATCTGACCAGAGTTACTCTTAAGTGGGCCAATCTTGTCCCTAATCTTACTTCTGAATACCTGAAAGAACCCTTTTGGGTTAGTCTTTGAATCCCTTGCGACCTTAGTCTCATAATCCCTTTATGCTATTCTTATTCCTTTCTTTATTTCTCTCTTTAATTGAATATAATGATTCCTTAACTGCCCATCCCCTCTTTTGATACGCCTATATATGTCTCTCTTTTGACCAATGAGATGTTTTATTCTATTGTTCATCCATTTGGGATAATTTTTGTTAGATCTTATTTCCCTACTCGGAACAAAAGTTGTCTGGGTAGCTAGAACTATGCTCTGAAAAACGTCATACTGGCAACTAAGATCACCTACCTGACCCATAGTCAGAACATCCCAATTTAGCCAACCCAGGTAATTTTTCAGTCCCATGAAGTCGGCCAAGTGAAAATCTGGGACAGAGATTTGATTGCAGTTATCTGGGTAATTCCATGATATATTGAAACTAAGTGATTTGTGATCACTTTCCCCAAGCTCATCATTAACCTCAAGATTATTAATTAGTGAATCTTTGTTGGCAAGAACCAAGTTAAGCAGATTGTTGCCTCTTGTTGGTTCTGTCACAACCTGTTCTAAAAAGCAATCCTGGACCATATCAAGAAAGTCACTAGACTCAAGATTTCCTGTCATACTGTTCCAATCAATTTGTCTAAAGTTAAAATCTCCCATTATCACAACATTTTCATATCTAGATGCCTTATGAATCTCGTCCCATAACAGCTTACTGCCCTCCCTATCAAGGTTTGGGGGCCTATAAATCACACCCAGAATTAATTTGTCACGTCCCTCGAGAAACTGTAGCCGAACAGATTCTGTGTTCGATGTTTTTAATCTTATATCATATCTAAGACAACAATTTAAATTTTCCCTGACATACATCGCCACACCACCACCCTTCCTGTTGACCCTATCAGTGTGGAATAGTTTATAATCCTGCATGTTGCATTCAGAAGGCATTTCTCTATCTTTCAGGTTGAACCAGGTCTCTGTTATACCAATAATATCTATATTACCTACACTTGCAAGTAATCTTATCTCATCTATCCTATTTCTTAGACTCCTACTATTTGTATAGTAAACCTTAAGGGAGCTAGTCACTCGTTGCCCTCTACTATCTCTCTTTGTTGATCAATTGATTTGCCATTACTAGCAACTTTATTTTGAATATTGTCTTTTAAACATATCCCTGAGGTATCCCGGTAATAACTGCTGTTTTTAACCCTAATGCTGCAGCCTGATTGTTTCCCACAAACATCCATACCTCTATAATCTATCAGTTTAAATTCCTAGACAAGTCATCAATTACCCTCTCAATCGAATTGGCTAATGCAACCACTCCATCCCCAGAGAGATGAACCCCATCCCTTGCATACATATCACGTTTGCCAAAGAATAGGTCCCAGTTATCAATGAATGGGATTGCAAGTTCTTTGCAGTACCTGTCTAGCCAGTAATTCATACCAATTGCCCTAGACATCCATTCATTGCCCACTCCCTTTCTAGGCAAGATGCTACATATGACTGGGATCTCTCCCTTAGACCTAACTACTTCTATGGCTGACCTGTACTTATCCAGCAGCTCCTCTCTCCTGCCCTTCCCAATGTCATTACCCCCAGCACTAAGACAATGGGCTTGTTCCCATTACCTGCCATAATATTATCCAACCTGCTGACTATGTCACCAACACCAGCTCCAGGAAGACACACTCTCTGTCTGACCTTTCTGTCTCTGTTACAAAATGCATGGTCCATATATCTTACCTGAGAATCGCCTACTATTAAAATATTCTTACCTTGATTAGCAGGGGAATCAGTGGTATCTTCATCCTTGCTAACCACTGAAGTACACTCGTCTTGGAGAACAGAGAATCGATTTCCTACCTTCACATCTTCTCTATTAACTCTCCTCATTTTCCTTCTTCCTGAACTGTGAACCACTTGCCACTTAAAGCGGCTGCCACTATCACTGCTGGTGACCAATCCTTCCTTACCAGCTAAATCCTTCTCACACTCGCTCCCAAACTCATCTATGCGAAGCTTCGGCCTCCTATTTTCCTCCTGAAGAAGTAGAATCTCCTTCAACACCTGAACCTGAGATTCTAAAACACTACAACAAGACATGGTGCTTGGTAACAGCCCACGCTAACTCCCAAGAGCTTGTATGTGTTTACTCTGCTTCCGATACCGCGAGATAACCTGTCTATTTATGCATTTTTTATGCTTTGGTTTGTTTACGACTGAATTACATAAATTTAAGGTAATTAAGATTGATTCAAAAGGTATTGCATATAATATGTAAGTAGTGTTGTTGCACTACATTGTGTGTAAGTGTGAGAGGGTACATCTCACAGTATTTGTGTGTTTGAAGGTTTGAGGTGACACAAGGCATGATCTAAGTATGTTTGGTTTTTCTTTTTGTCCTCAAATGTGTTATACAAAGATAATTCTGTGGTGTATGTGATGTGTAGGTTTATAGGTATTCAACATGCTTGTTGTATGTTCCCTTTTCGATACTTTGTTTTAATTGTCATTTCAATGTACTTTGTATAGTATTATACAATGGTATTGTTCTTTGCCATATGAAGTGGTTTTTTTTTTTTTAGGTTATGTTATGTTCTAGGTTTTTGTATGTCAAGATGTACTTATAGACTGTCAGCACCCTGATATAGGTTTTTCATGCTATGTTCTTAACGTAAGTTTTGGCTGTATGGTATACAGATATATCTAGCCAGTTTATAGACGCATTCCTTTTGTGTCTGAAATTTTTGTATACGGGTTTATTGTAACTGTAATGAGTCGGTTTTAAGCTGTTTTCTTTGTATGTTTATTTGTATTTTGGTATATGGGATAAGTATGTAGATGTCCTAGTAGGATTATGATGTTAGAGATCCATACTGTTTCCTTTTATTTTTATTTTTATGTATACTGTATTGGTTATAAATAAAATATAAAAAAAAAAAAAAAATGTCCGTAAACTGCACAATTAAGATTGATCTACCATGAAACAGCTAAAATTAAGCTATAGGAGTTGTAGTGAATCTCCAGGTAACCGAGGTCGTGTAAGCGGGCCGGAAATGTGTATGTCTAGGTTGTGTAGACTAGATATATACACGCTGAAATACGTTAGAAAAGGAGCGTTGTTGTTGTAGAAAGGTTGTAGCAACACTGCAGCTCTCACGTCCATGATTAGATAATAAAGTTACCGTAGTTGAGGTATATCAACCAAACATTTATAAACCATATACAAATAACCCGCACATAAAAGACAGAAGCTTACGACGACGTTTCGGTCCGACTTCGACCATTGACAAAGTCACACTGTGACTTTGTCAATGGTCCAAGTCGGACCGAAACGTCGTCGTAAGCTTCTGTCTTTTATGTGCGGGTTATTTGTGTATCGTTCCAGTCACGGTATTGTGCCTTTTTGTTATTTATAAACCATATATCTGACACGATTAATAATTTATGTTAACTGCTGCAACGGCAATAAAATGTTTCAACATTCTTTGGCGCTTTATAATTAAATTACAAAATATCAAAACTCAAAGCTTGAATATGATTTACAACAGACACTTTTTTTGACGTCATGCATAATAATTCGTGTACGTGGCAAGTTCTCTGTACTAGTCATATATATATGAATAGTGTTAAATGTTTTCAGCTCACTTGGTGTTGTTCCTTAGTCCATAATGTTGGGAGTAATTCTTGAATAATAATACTCATAACTAAAGCACGTGTACCCCGGGAAACATCTCGAGTGAAAGCAAGGAGGTGCACCAAGATTTATGGTAATGACTCGCTAATGCTTTTCTCAGATGATGTATGGTATTGTGTATTGGGCTACCACCATCATCACCGCTACTACTCTTAACCTCACCACCACCACTACCATTACCTTACCACTAACACTGCTACCTCCAACACCACTGCTACTACTAGCTCTAGAACATCCACTACTACCTCCACTTCCAGTGTTATCTCCAATACCACCACCACCATTACTTCCTTCACCACGACTACCAGCACTACCTCCATCAACACTCACATCCAACACCATTGCTATTAACTTCACCACCACCACTACAACCTCCACCACCACCACTACTGCTACTTCCACCTCCGCCACTGTCACTCATACTACCTCCACCACTACCATCACCACAACACTGCTACTTCCGCCACCACAACTACCTCCACCACTGCTACTGCTACCACTACTACCTCCACAGTTACCACTACTGCTACCTTCACCACCACCACCACTACTGCCTCCACAGTTACCACCACTGCTACCTTCATCACCACCACTACTACCTCCATCACCACCACTACTACCTCCACAGTTACCACCACTACCACCTCCACCACCACCACTACTACCTTCACCACTGCCACTACCAACACTACTACCTTCACCACCATCATTGTTACCTCCACAAATACTAATACTACTACTACTATCACTACTACTACGACTACTAATACTACTACTACTACTAATACTGCTACTACTACTACTACCACCACCACCTCCACTACAACTACCAGTACACCACCGATATCACCACCATTGTCACGAACACCACCACCACCCGAACACCATTCCAGCGCCACAACCACAACCACTGCTACTACTACTTCCACCACCACATCAACCACCACTGCTACTACTACTTCAACCACCACCACCACTACTGCTACTACTTCCACTACCACCACCACCACTACTGCTACTACTTCCACCACCACCACAACCTTTACCACCACTACTACCTCTCCCACCACCGCCACCATCTGCACTACCACTATCACCACCACTACTACTACCATCACCACGACTACCTCTACCGCCACCACTACTACCACCACCACTACCACCACCACTGCTACCTCCTCCACCATCACTATCACCATCTCCGCCACCACTATCATCACCACCACTATAACAAATAACACACAACACAAACACACAACACACACACACACACACACACACACACACACACACACACACACACACACACACAATGTTAGGAAGTATTTCTTCAGTCATAGAGTTGTCAGGCAGTGGAATAGCCTAGAAAGTAACGTAGTGAAGGCGGGAACCATATATAGTTTTAAGACGAGGTTTGATAAAGCTCATGGGAGCAGGAAGAGAAAGGACCCAGTAGCAACCAGTGAAGAGGTGGGGCCAGGAGCTAGGACTCGATCCCTGCAACCACAAATAGGCGAGTACACACACACACACACACAGGATCCATATATAGCTTTAATGATAAAGCTCACGGAGCGGGAAAAGTGACTGAGTAGTGGCCAGTTGAAAAGGCGGGGCCAGGAGCTGTGAATCGACCCCCGCAGCCACAACTAGGTGAGTACATACACACACGCACACACACCTGGTTGTCTTGTAGCCCCTGTAAAAAAGTTGTTTATGCAGGAAGATCCTTTGTTAAGAGGCGTGGATAGAAAGCATTAGTCGAGCACTATTAATCACAGCAATACACGACGTGAAAATATATATTTATGGAAGAGCGTTAATAATAAAAATACGTGTATTGTGAGGAACAAAACCAGAGAGAGAGAAACAGAGACAGATAAAGACAAACAGAGAGAGACAGAAACAGAGAGGTCTATAACTGTTGAGAGGCGTGGGGACATAAATGGATAGATGCTTTTGTCAAAAAATTGATGTGGGACGATCGATGAGAAGGGTGAAGCAAGGTGAAGACAAGCAGTGTGGCTCTCTCCGTTATGTAGTCATCGTTTTTCTTCAGGAGGAAACAGCTAATCTAAGACGCACATTAACGAGGCAATATAACACAGGAAGTAGAGCTAGTACCGATACTACTATTCTGGGAATGGAGGAAATAGGGACTCAGGAAGAAAGATGTGAAGAAAATGGTATTTTTTTTGTTTAGCAAAGCTGAATGCATCTGCAGTGTGCTGCTGTCTTATTCTTCTTGATAGTTACATAATGGGAGCAAGAGCTATGTTTACCTGTTATGTTCCATTACGCAGTAGATTTTGTACATGGTGTTGAGATTTGTCAGCTTTAAACGGGAGGTTTCAATAACCAGGAAGCCAGGGTAGGTGGGAAGGACTAAACTTTCACAAGCTTGAAGATGACTCCATAGCTTTGGCAGGCTTGAAGCTTACTCCATAGCTTTCACAAGTTTGAAGCTGACTCCATAACTTTCACAAGCCTGAAGCTGACTCCATAACTTTCACAAGCCTGAAGCTGACTCCATAACTTTCACAAGCCTGAAGCTGACTCCATAACTTTCACAAGCCTGAAGCTGACTCCATAACTTTCACAAGCCTGAAGCTGACTCCATAGCTGTCTTAAGTTTGAAGGTGACTCATTAGCTTTCAAAAGCTTGAAACAGGCTCGCCCGTTGCATTACAACCCACTATCAAACTTTCAGTCGATTTAGCCATGAGACACGCGACACTCCACGATGCTTCCTGCTCCATTATCCTACTCTTCTTTATTCTCACCTCGGTACAATGGAAACACCATTTATTATGGCATTCTTAGCGCGGGTGGTTTGGTACGTCTGGTTACCCTGATTAATGACACTAGTGCTCCGTTCTCTCCCCTCGGGAGGGGGGGAGGACTGGGGTAGGTCAAGGATGTGATAGCTAACACGAGGGACAATAGTGAAGCAAAAGTCTAGCGGATCTAAGTGACGTTTGGCCGATGTAAAAGTCGTCTGGCCGGTCTAAGTGACATCCGGCCAGTGTAAGACTCGTCCAGCCGGTCTGAGAAACATCCGTCAGGTCTAAGAGACGTCCGGCAAGTCTGAGAAGTATCCAGGAATTCTAAGAAACATTCATAGGAGTTCTAGGAGATATCTGGCAGGTTTAAGAGATGTCCGACAGGTCTAAAAGACTTCAGCCAGGTTTAAGAGACATCCGGCAGGTCTAAGAGACGAACAGCTGACATAAGTGACGGACGGCAGACCTAAGAGACGTCCAGCAGTTGTAAAAGACTGTTGGCGGGCCTAAGAGACGTCCGGCAGGTCTAAGAAGGCTAAGACACAGAATGAAGCTAGCACAGAAAACAAAACTGTGACACGTAAAAAAACTATGCCACAGAGCAGCACTGAGACACAGAACACGATTGGGGAGTAGAACATAATTGATTCAAAGTACAAAGCTGGGGCATAGAACACAGACTTCTACACTGCAAGGCATAGAACAAGGCTGGGACATAGAACAAGGCTAGGACACAGACGATGCCTCGGACTTAGAACATGTCTGGGGCACAGAACAAGACTGGGATACAGAATAAGTTTGAGTTACAGAACAAAGGCTATGACACAACAAGTGTAGGTCATAGAACAAAGCTGGAACGCAAGTGGAACATGTCTGTTACAAAAAGTCGGGGAGTAGAACACTGGACAAAGTTGATGCATTACAGTGTGAATGGTGTGAGTTATGAGTGAATGGAATTTATATACCAGGATAAGGAAAGAGGAAGGGAAGAACCAAGCTAACAGGAATAAATGCAGAAGAGGAAGAAGAAAAGAACAATAAGCAGCTAGCGGAGGATGTAACGAAGGTGAAGGAGGAAATGATAAAGTGGAAATGAGACAGGGATCAACAGGGTAAGAGCTAGGAAGACGAAAAAAAAGGACGAGAAGGAGGTTTGGTATGGAATGGTGTAGCAGTACATGATAATCGTGGAGGTGGAGAAGTAATACTAAGTGGAGGAGCAGCAGTAGGTGGAGGAATAAGAGTAAGCGGAGAAGCAATAGATAGAAGAGCAGTAGTAGGAGGAGGAGCAGGAGGAAAAGATAGTGATAGAGGTGGCAACATCTCACTCAGTAATAATAATAATTTACGAGTTCTGGATATAAGATAGATCACCTGGGCACCAACGCTTTTATTAAGCTCTGTCAATCACGTGGTTGACATGTAAGCTTCAGTAGCGGCAACAACCAGGGCTTCCACATACCTCCTTGCTTGCTCCGTACCTAACATATATATATATATATATATATATATATATATATATATATATATATATATATATATATATATATAAAATATATGTATATATATATATATACAATTTATGTAAATAGATGTGTATAAATTATAATCAATGTAATATGTTTCATTGTATAATGGAGGCGCAATTTCAAGCGGTTTGTAGTATAGGTGTGCAATTATTAGTCACTTTCAATTAATACATCAGTGCAAATTAAATGCATTGATAAATATAAAATGATCAAAGAAAAATCATACAAATTGTATTTTAATTAATGAATATAAAATCTGGCAAATTAATTTAGACTAACTCATAAGTGTTTACAAATAATATCAAATCAAATAAAAATAAAAATGTTTATTTCCATGTAAAGTTTACAATGTGTGGTTTACATGTTATAAAATATTAATTACAAAGAAGACCACTAGCATGCCTAGGTAATGACCTTTACCTATGTTATTTCAAGAGAGCCAAGCATGTAAAATACAGCTAACATTAACTCAATCCTTCTATCGTGATATCTTCCAGCCAACTATGCGCATTTTACTAACTTAATTTTCGTACACGATTACTATAACAAAAATTTCTGAAAGTTCCCTATAAGCTTGAAAAAATCTTTTATTTAAAGTTAGAGTAAGTTG
The DNA here is from genome assembly GCF_038502225.1 of Cherax quadricarinatus. Classification (NCBI taxonomy): domain Eukaryota; kingdom Metazoa; phylum Arthropoda; class Malacostraca; order Decapoda; family Parastacidae; genus Cherax; species Cherax quadricarinatus. The sequence continues at coordinate 2,354,061 of NC_091341.1, forward strand.
CATAAACCCATAAAAAAACATATAATCACAAATACGTAAATTATAAAGAAAAACTAACCGCAACATATCTGGCAAGGTGGTGGGTGAGCAGTATCAGGAAACGTTTAATTATACACGCGCATCACTCGGGACGCAAGAATAAGACTGCTTCCAAAGGTATACTAACAAGGTTCTCTCACACTAGTCAGTACACAGACGCTTCCATCTAAATAACAGTTAATCGTGCTTTATTTTGCAGACTATTCGAGACTCTTCAGATGCCTACACCAAATCCCCTGGCTCGTTTTGAATTAGGTACCTATTCACATAAACAAAAATTATTGGCTTTCTATTACTGTTACTCGTCCATATTTCGGCTCATAAACTTAATAAATTTCTTCAGAAACATATTTTCGCCTAAAATGGGTTGGAAAATTATAAAAGCGGGTGCTCGTGGTTTGGTTGGTAGAGTGCTCAGCTCACATACTGAGGGTCTAGGATCACTCCCTGGCCCTTCTGAAACGTTGGGCATGTTTCCTTACACCTGCTGCTCCTTTTCACCTAGCAGTAAGTAGGTACCTGGGTGTTAGCCGACTGTTGTGGGTCGCATCCTGGGGGGGGGGGAAGATTAAGCTAAGATGCCTGAAATGCTCTGCATAACCAGAGGTTATCTGTATAGTATGCCAATAATGTCAGCTAGGTTTGTGTCAGTAGTATCATGTACTTCGTAGAAATAAAGATTATTATTAAGTCATTTTTTTCGAAGATGACTGAGAGGTGAATCTGTTTAAACCACTGACAAATCACATTATACTTGTCGAAGCTTTCGTTGTATGTTCTTTGCATTGGTTAACGTAATATAAAATTCTATATGTTTATTTTTATGTTGTAATATTACGTTTTAAATAAAATATAAAAAAAAAAAAATATATAAAATTCTAAGCAAGTTGGAGGTCTGCATTCACATTTTACTTTACCAGTCATTCTAGCTAGACACATTAAATTATGTAGATGTTGGCCATTATAGTACTCGTCAGGGACGAGTTACTACATACTCTCATTATAACTCGAATGAGAGAGTAAATGCTGAAAGGTTGTGACAAGGCCATTAGCATATTTGTATTTACCTCTTATACCCTGAATATTTTAGATTAATATAGTTATTTTATAACTTACAGAAAGAACGTTGTCCTTTTTTTACTGAAATTATCAAAATTGGCAGTAGTGCGTCCTGAAATGGGTTATGGTATTAGATCAACTACCATAGTGTGATGCATTCTATATGATATATTGATTTAATTCAAAAGATTCAATGTACCACTGTATACATGAGTCATCTCTTTCGGGTTTACTACTCTTGCTTTATTATGTTTATTTAAAATTTAAAAACTTCTGCTGGTGTTTGTTATTGGATTTTCAGGAGATTATTTTCTGGCATTATAGTTACAAAACTACTGGGTGATTCACAAATAATATAAGAAGGTGATGCTTCGGGATGTAATCGATGAGACGTAGCATAGCTTTTATATTACTTGAGAAGCTGACTGTTTGGAGTGGGATTACATATGTGCGTCTAAAGATATTAAACTAACTCCACACTAGCTGATACCCATCTCCATTATACCGGGAGTAGGGAGGGGCTGCTGCCAACTTCAGGGAGTCTCAGAAATCGAGAAAATATGGTGAACTTGCTTATTATATGTTTGTTCCCATAGACTCAGACACGATGGAAAAGAATGCATCTAAGTTCCCTCAGTTCAGAAGGGTATTGCTTTGTATCCTGGGTACGCACCCCAGCTCTGAGGAGCTGGATGAGAATTTTACATTGCAATTTTTTGACTAACACGTAGCAATATGTACTTCTAATGTATCCCTCAAACATCATGTATTGCATATGCCATCTTTATACCATCAGTGTATCTTATAAGCCTTGTATACCATATATGTAATAAAATTTGCCTCTTGTTAAAAAAGATAGGGTGATAGGAGTTGTTCTGTTGTCGATTCGCCGGTATAGTCGCCCGACCCGGGCCTTTTCCAAGAGGTGGCCCGACCTTAGCTCCCTGTCGAGGGAGTGTGTCAGACCAATGTCTGGGAGGAGGTGCAAGCACCTCCTCGTCTTCTAGGACCAGCTGTCCCCAGGTCTGGCCACATTCCCCGCCCCCACGGGGCTCAGATGGAGAAGCTAGGCACATTGGGCTGCCACAAACCCCGCCCAAACTGGGCACGAAGGGTGTGGCAGCTGCATAGCAGCAGACGATGTCAGGAGGTGCAAAGGCAGCAAGCACTACAGGATCCTTTTGGAGTAACACCCCAGCTTTGGGGGAGCTCAAGAATGCCTCTTGCTGTGTGTGTGTTGCTGCTGCTTCTACTACACTTGTCCGTTGCATTCTCCTGTCGTGATAGGGAAGTGGAATATTCAAATGGCTTCAGAAAGAAATCAAAATATTTTTCGTGAAACCTTTTTATCTACTTCTCTGAGGCTGTGGGTCCCACAGTTTGCACTTGAGGTGGGTCCCATTCTATTAATCTGTAAAACAATTTTTGGGGAAAGTTCAGTTTTTAAGAGTTCGGCAAATTCGGAATAAGGCAAGCGAAAATTTGTGTATGCAATAATTTCGCAAAAATCATTCTGAACCTAACGAGAAAAATATATTTCAGTGTGTTTGTTTATTATTAAATTATTGTAAACTTATTTAAAATATATTTAGTTGGATTATGATAAATTAAACTGCGCTTGTTACAATAAGGTTAGGTAAGTTTTCTAAGATCCTTTTGGTACAAAATTATAAAATTTTACACTAACATAAATGAAAAAAATATATCTTTAAACTTAGAAATTTTTTTAGAAGGACTTAATTTTAAATGAGTTCTTGCTAATTGGCCAATTTTACCTATTCGGCACGACATATATATATATATATATATATATATATATATATATATATATATATATATATATATATATATATTTATATATTTATATAGTGTTTTAATAATGTGCATTCAAGTCGGTACCATTGGAAGTATATTAGAGGGGAAAATAAAGCATTGCGAAGTTGCGTCCTACACAGCGTAAAACTCCACCAGGAGTGCTGATTACCCCTGGCGTTCACTGTTGTCTGTCTGCATGAAGGTGTAGAGAGCGCTGTCGTAAAGGAATATATCCTGCCGCCACAACTGCTTTTATGGTACCGACGTAGATCCCTTGTCCCCACTTCACACCTGTGTATGCTCGCGCACGCACACGTAACACACACATCTAGCTATCTTTGTGTATGTGTGTGTGTGTGTGTGTGTGTGTGAGTATGAGTAACTACCTCTTTAATGTATCGTTCATATTTTTATACTTAAATTGGTAGAGCGCATTACCTTCTCCTTAATACCAGTCCATACATCTTCCTCATTGCTTTACAAGAAGTTCTTTCTGTTGTCTCGTTTTTCCATATCCTTTTTGTAAATTTGTATGTGGTTACATGTCTTATCTTGCAAAAATTGTGTATAAATAGCCTTTAGTTGTTATTGTAGACCGTCTTTTATATTCCTTTTTCCATATTGTTGCATTTTGAACATGTCATCATTGTCTATTTCTTCATTTGTGTGTACCTATCTGCCTGCCCTACCCCTCCATTTTCTGTCTATCTGTGTCTCTGTCTCTGTCTCTGTCTCTGTCTCTGTCTCTCTCTCTCTCTCTCTCTCTCTCAGTCCTACATTCAACTGAGAGTAGTCGTTGGGGTTAAGGAGAGCTTATATAAGCCAATTAATTATCCTCCCCTAAAAATGCAGGTATCATTATCAAGACGGATGTGAGCAATTTTGCTGGCGTTTCCTGCCTTCAGGTGTGACTAATTAAATATATTCCTGCATAAACATCCCTAATTTGTAGTTTTAGCTCGTACTAGACAGGTAAAGGGTATAATAACATGACACAGCACTTCCCACACGCACTAGACTAGAAGAGGAGCTGGTGGAGGGAGCACCATACACAGCTTCAAGAGTAGATGCGAGCTGGCCCAGACGACCAAGAATCGTCGAAGCCGGCCGATAAGAGGAAAAAGCCGGGGTCAGGAGCTGTGAATGGACCCTTGGAAATATAGGTAGGCGAGTACATCTGGGTAAGTACAACTAGGTGAGGGAAAAAATGTTTATGCACAGTTCAGGAAACTATGTGAATATAAGTACTTAGCTACTACTGGACGAGTAGTTCTAGGCGAGTACAACTAAGTGAGTACACCCCGCTGACATCATGTATTGTGTAGGTAGGCATGCCGTTGTGTATAGGTATATATAGTCAGCGTACACACTCATATATGGTGGAAATTATAATTTATATTTCGATTTATTGATGATAATTTTCTTCCTCCTCTGAACGTAGTGATTTGTGTGATTATATTGGTTACTGTTATTTATATGCCTCTGCAGTGTTCTCCTTTTCTGTTTTATCTTATCATTTCTTTCCTATCTTCCTCTCTTCTCATTTGTTCTTCTTTCTTGCTCTCTTTTTCTCCTCACCTTTTTTCCTATTTGTCTCTCTTTCATAAGAACAGAAGAGTAGAGAGCATTGCAGGAATCCTAGTGGCCCTTCTCAGTGATATACTTGTCCAGTATTTTTTTTAGCTACCCAGGATCACTTCACTTGGCAGATTTATCCAACTTGAGTCCATTGTTTGAGTTATTTCTTGGTTATATCTCTTTTACTTCTGCCTTCTTTCCATTTGGTGGTATCTCCCATCATTATGCGTCTTTCAAGAGACTGTAGGCTCAGGGATGTCACTATCTCTTCTTCCCTTCAGTTTTGTCCCTCTTTTTTCCTACTTTTTTCCTCTTCACCTCTTCCACTTTTCCTTTTCACTCTTCTCATTTGTCTCTGTTTCTCTTTCTCTCCCTCCCTCTCCCCTCTTTCTTTACCTCCCCTTTCTCTCTTATTCTACCTGAGTATAAACAACTAAATTTTTAATTTGCCATTGCTAGAATTTGATATTATGATGTTTTCCTTCCCGTGTGTTAGAGCTGTGTATTCAAAATAAAAACCTTTATGGAAATATTTAGGGAACTCATTATGAAAAGCTATTTAGCATCATCAACAGGTTACTTCAATTCTATTTTCATACTTTAAGTCTTTAATTCCCATCGAACAGGACCACTGGTGGCCTCGGCCATTTCCAACCAAGGGTCCTCTTAGGTAAAATATAGACACTGCAGGACAAACCATTAAAGGAGTGTATTTTTGTTATATGTACTAAGGATATGCCTATGTCTGTTATGAATATACTTATATATGTATGTTATGGATATAACTATCTTCCTGTCACTTATGGATTGACCTATCTTCCTGTCACTTATGGACTGACCTATCTTCCTGTCAATTATGGATTGACCTATCTTCCTGTCATTTATGAATTGACCTATCTTCCTGTCACTTATGGATTGACCTGTCTTCCTTTCACTTATGGACTGACCTATCTTCCTGTCACTTATGGATTGACCTATCTTTCTGTCACTTATGGATTGACCTCTCTTCCTGTCACTTATGGACTGACCTATGTTCCTGTCACTTATGGATTGACCTATCTTCCTGTCACTTATGGACTGACCTATGTTCCTGTCACTTATGGATTGACCTCTCTTCCTGTCACTTATGGACTGACCTATGTTCCTGTCACTTATGGACTGACCTATGTTCCTGTCACTTATGGATTGACCTATCTTCCTTTCACTTATGGAATGGCCTATCTTTCGATCCATTAAGGGTATATTAAACTTTCTTTTTCCTAGGGGCATAATTTTGTCTAAGTGTTACACCCATTTTCCTGTCTTTTAGGGGTATACCTGTCACACAGCTATCTATATTTCTGTGAACAATCTGGAGTATTATTTACTTTTAATCTTACATGTTCGACTTCTAGAACTTAACACACCACTTGCTTCACAAATATTTCTCTAAAAATTACCCGTTTTTTTCCATATATACAAACATTCTGATATCACTGACCTTTTCTTTTTGAGCGAACGATTATAATAGTTAGGGTTTTTAAAATATTTAAATCTAGAGGATGAAAAGTTGTAAGGCACATAAATATTACATTTAAATTCATTTATTATCTTGGTAGGGATCAAAGTATTCTTGTCTGGTTGTAAAAAGATTACCGTGCAGCCTTAATGGCCCTAGTGTAGTCAACAGGCTTTAAACGCTATTAACATTATTATCGCAATTCTTTATGTATATTACATTCATTGTAATATTGTATTATGTGTACATTTAGCGCTTGTTTTATTGTATTCCCAAATATAACACTACTAAATTGAGCACTCGTATTGAAAGTAATCGAATGATTTTCTCATAATTTAGTGAGCTACAAACTACAGTACGGGACTACAGGCGCGGCCAACCACACTGATCTCAACTCATTCCATTTGAAATTATAACAGATATTAACCTAACTAAGAATTTCAACTCATTCTTGTATACATACCTACATACTTATATTCATACATGCATGCATACATTTACATGAACCTGTTATTAGTATACAAAGTAATAAATACACTAGGGCAATACTAGCAACTTCAGGAAACGTTTCGCTTACTGGGAACTTTGTTAGTACAATGTTCTAATGCTGCACAAGTGTCTTTATTACAGGGGTACTTACATACATACTCATGTAATGAGGATCTTTCATTGGTGTGTTGCTGTGTTTCACTAAGTATTGTTTTTATAGTTACTTTCATCCACTTTCCACCTATACCTCCATACACCCATCTTCGTCTCCCCATTCTGTCACCCACCTAGCGTCGATAGTTCGATACACCCATCTGTAATTTCCTATTCTGTTATCTTCCTATCATCCATTTTTCCATACACCCATCTACCATTCCCCATTCTATCATCCACCTATCATTCATATACATCAAAATTACCCATCTACGTTTCCCATTATGGTCATCCACTCATCATTCACCAGTGCAGCCATTCTTATGCTACGCCTCATACTAGTTTATTGGTTCAGCCTCCCCACCCATACATTAGAGCTCGCTGTTCGAGTTACCAACATTCTGCTCCATTATTATCACCAAATTTCATTTCACAAAGGTATAATTCCTGAAAGATGCGAGGGGTGCGGATGGAACTGTGGAGTGTGGGGGAGAACTGTGGTGTGTTGGAGAAATGTGGTGTGAGGGAGAGAACAGTGGTGTGAGGGAGAGAACTGTGGTGTGTGGAAGAGAACTGTGGTGTGAGGAAGAACTGTTGTGGAGAGAATAGTGTGTTAGGGAGAACTGTGGTGTGTAATGGAGAACTGTGATGTGTGAGGGAGAACTGTGGTGTGTGAGGGAGAACTGTGGTGTGTGAGGGAAACTGGTGTGAGGGAGAACTGTGGAGTGTGAGGGATACCTGTAGAGTGTGGGGGAGAACTGTAGTGTGAGAGAGATAACCGTGGAGTGTGTGTGGGATAACTGTGGTGTGTGAGGGATAACTGTAGAGTGTGTGTGTGGGATAACTGTGGCTTGTGAGGGATAACTGTGGAGTGCATGTGGGATAACTGTGTTGAGGGATAACTATGGTGTGTGAGGGAGAACTGTGGTGTGCAAGGGATAACTGTGGCGTGTGAGGGATAACTGTGGAGTGTGAGGGATAATTGTGGTGTGTGAGGGAGAACTGTAGTGTGTGAGGTCACCAGGTTCTATAGCGAGGCTTGGCTGAGTCAGCTGGTGCTGTGGTGAGGAATGGATCAGTCAGCTGGTGTTGTGGCGAGGTGTGGCTGAGTCAGCTGGTGCTGTGGCAAGGCATGGCTGAGTCAGTTGGTGCTGTGGCAAGGCATGGCTGAGTCAGTTGGTGCTGTGGCAGGGTAAAACTGAGTCAGCTGGTGCTAGGCATGTCTGAGTCAGCCGGTGATGTGGCGGGGAATAGCAGTCAGCTGGTTTTCTGGCGAGGCGTTGCTGAGCCAGCTGGTGTTGTGGCGAAGCAAAGCTGAGTCAACACCAGGCTTTGTGGCGAAGCAGTACACCAAGGTGTGATACAAGTGTGTGTGGCAATGATTCTCTGCCTTGTTTCTACCCGCTACAACAAACAGTACTCGTCATAAAGAACGATTCTTGCTAAGTTCACTCGGATGGTATCGGCATCTCTTAAGGCATAACCTTTTTTTTCTGTTATGTCCATATTTCCCAATTTTCTATATACATTATATTATGCTAGCTTAACGCAAATTAACCACAAGTTAATCAGTACTAACAGAAGTGGAGTGTCTCTGGGTGTAACAGCAGTCGGGTGAGAACAGAGAACACGCTTCATGATCTATATTTGAAATCAATACCACTTTTTCAATTGTCTCTAATTACATTAGACAAGAATGTTCTCTTAGGAGCATGGTTGGTGGTACTTGTTACAGGAATTTTTTTCCCGCAACCCCAACAATTTTTTCCTCTCATAAGAAATTTTATTCATTCATTGATTAGTTAAAACCTAGGAAAATTGTTATATGCGCATCATCAGTTGAGCAAAATACAATATACCAGTTTTATAACGACTAGTGTTGATTGTAATGTGAACACAAAGCCACTATTTTATAAAGGGAAACCAAGTTGCTTTTAACCCGACAAACTTATAACAAAATCTGGCCCATGGATGACGGTGTGCGTGCATGCGTGCGCCTGCCTGCCCGCCCGCCCCCTCGCCTCTCTTCCCATTATTTCTATCAACGTGGAACTTAAAACCCTGAATGTGACATTCAGCAAGCATGTTCCGAATCTTCATATTAAACCACATCTCAGTTATGGCAAATACGTCAATGTTACGCGCACTTGCGGATAACATTGCACTTGTTTCAAGCATTACGACTATTGGCACTTGCTTCAAGCGCTACGACTATTTGTATAATAGTTGAACCCCTTGCCAAGAAACTTCTTTATCGTTATCTCACATAAGGGCATAAGAATGGAGGAACACTGCATAAGGTCTAATCATACACTTGTCCAATCTCTTTTTAAAAGTAATCGGAAGATTGTCACATGCAGGTTTAGATCCAACCTACCCAGCATTCTCCACCTGACTCCATCTTATAAATATTCACGTACCTTTCACCCAGGTAGATCTGTTTGTGACTTGATAAAGCCCACTGTGTTGCCGAAACGTTGTCAATAAAGGATCACATTATACTGCTTATGTGTTTATTTTTCCATTGTGTCGGTATTTTATACCATTTACTTCCATAATAAGTATTAAGAAATCCTTTCTTCTCTTTTCTTCCCCTGCTTTTCCACTATCTCTACTGCCGTCGTTATTACCTAGTGCCACTGACTTTCCAATATTTGTAAATAACTAACTGGTATCCCCAAAACTCACAATATCGCTTCCTTGACAATTGTCACTGCCCACTTCTGTTGTACCATATTTTATTTCTTTCCTACAAAAACCCATACCTCTATCTATTCCTAGTTTAAGGCCCTAACAGCTCTCTGCACTGATCTAGCTGATGTCCTTACCTCAACCCTAGATAAATGAACCTAGGCTTGGCATACATGTAATTTTTGCCAAAGAAGTGGCCCCATCTGTCATTGAATGGTACCTGACCATGGCAACTCCTAACTGACGTTGTTAATTTGGACTTCAGCAAGGCCCTCAGAGCAACGCAGTGCACCTCAGAGCACTTCTGAACTTCTTAGGGCTCATCAGAGCTCCTAAGAGCACCTTAGCTTCTCAGAGCTCCTAAACGCTGATCAGAGCACCTCAAAGCTCCTCAGAATTCCTCAGATTTCCATGGTATAGGAGGTAAGTTATAAAGAAGACACTTATATACCTAAGTGTTATTCTCCACATCTTATCGGTATCACTAGACCATTTTTCTATAGTAGGAAAGGTATTACGAACACAGGTAAAGAAAGGCCTGCAAGACCTGGTCGTAATGGGAAATGTTACAAACAAAGCTCAACAGTAAACTCTAATGTATATTTGCCTTCACCAAATGATATATACAGATATGTACACTATGCACAATATATACAGATGGAACAGTAAGTGTATACAATGGTGTCAGATGGCAAAGTAGAATCCAGAGTGCACTGTACTCGACCAGCAGCTAGGCAAATCTGCCAGTGCTTACCGCAAGTGAACCACGTTGCTTCAGCTTTGGCAGGCTTGTCTGTGATTGACCAATGAACCAAGGTATTGATTTAACGACAGGTACCCTATTGATCGTTAAACCCTTAGCACCCGGTTCGCTGGTTGGGAGGCAGCCTACATGGAAGTGTGACATACGCCGAAAAAATTGTAACATACTCTTTGCATGCCATATAAGGTGTCAACAAGGATTGAGGTATGACTGACCAAGAGAAAGCAGAGTCCGCACCAGTGTGGCCAAGTCTGAATGGGGACCGGTCACAGATGGCGCTCAACAAGGATCAGCTTCAGGTCCATTGCTGTTCATAATTTACATTAATGACCTCGACGAAGGAACCACAAGTGACATGAACAGTTTCGCTGGTAACACCAAAACAGGCCGAATAGACAACTTTTGAGGAGGATACCGTTAACAAAATGTTAAAATAATAGCTACACATTCACTCAAGATTTATAAAAGATATTTTATGCTTTAAGTAACATGTTTCCTGCGAGAGTTTGTAGATGTTTGTCTGAAGTGATATCGCCACCGGCATGGATTACTAAGATTACAATCGATTTTATATTAGTTTTTCCCGTCTTGCGTGTTATCATTACCGCGAACCTGCAAGTGTAATGCCAGTAATTGACAACATTTTACCTTAATTCATGACGCATTGGCATATTTCACAAGAAATTACAGAGATCACTTTGGTTAGTCTTGTCAGCCTGTGGCCTTGTGGGTGCACCTCCAGCTACAACACTGAACAACTTAAGTATTGCATCTACGTTTATTAAAATATGTATGGACCACCATTACATAATGCAACCCCTTATCCAAATGGCAAGTTGTTTTTCTACCTTGTTACATTGTGTCAGTTTGATCCCGACTAAAACCTCTACAGCATATGGTTTGATTGCTGCTTGGTAACGGAGGTATTCCCTGCATTACTTAACCTCAGCCCCCTGTACCTAAACACATGCAAGTCATAGTTTTTGTACCTCAAAACTCTGCAGAGACAAAGTAGCTGCAGCTCAACTCCCTCAACAGACCCGGGAGTTATAATTCTCACATGAGGTCCAGGGGCTGGAGATCAAGATCTTCAAGAGACCCAGGAGCTTTAGCTCATTCAAGAAGTCTAGCAACTTAATATGCTGATAAACCCCAGGAGATGTACATCACCTTCAGGGGACCTAGGAGCTGGAACACAAAACAATATGAAACAAATCAAATGAAACTGTTGTATATTGTCGGCCATAAGCAGAGATATTTCTGCCAAATAAACAAGCCAGAGTAATAACCCAACTTGTAAGTGCAAAACATAAAAAAAAAAAAAAACATGAAAAGCAATAATTAATATATCAAGAAAGTTCTACTGTATATATATCACTACGGTTTGTCCCTCCCGATTCTGGGTTACCTTAATACAGGGTTGTCTAACCATTATTAGCTTGTGCACCCTGAAACCAAATTGATCTAAAGCCACGCACCCAGTTCCATAAAATTTTCAGTAAACTATTTAAATCCACTTGAGAAGAGTGATTAATTTCTATTGGATATAACACATACTATATGATGGGTTAAGAAATGAAGAAGAAATATATTAACTGGAACGACTAGATTATATGAAATGAAAATATAATGCACAAATAACCCGCACGTAGGAGAAAGAAATCGCGACGTTTCGGTCCCCCTTGGACCATTAACTAGTCACACTAACACGAATGTAAGGTAATATTTTAGGTAGAAATAAGTGGGGACAGATATAAATAATTTGTGCAAAACGCTATATAATATATTTGAAGATGAAATTAAATAATTTATTCTTAAATGGAATACAAGATAAAAATATCGTGAACACTTATGCATTGTTGTTTTGACTTTAAATTTTTGCTACCCAAACTGCTAAATTCTTGTTGCATTCGGTTTGGTCAAGATCTACATTATGTAGTTTACAAGTTCCATAGTTTTCTCTTCCTATGATTAGAGCCCTACATTTGTCCACAATGAATTGCATCTGCCACTTCTCCGACCACATCATCCTATCTAGGCCATTATTAGCTTTCTAATATCCTGAAACGAAATTATTTGGCGTCCTATTTTAGCGTCATCCGCAAACTTGATTATGTTTCTACCTATTCCCTCATCTATGGTGTTTATCTAGATTTTTGAACAGTAACAATACTCAATACTGACCCCTATGGGGACACAACCTTAACAGGTCACAATTCTGGTTTCTCCCCATTAAAACAAGTTTTCTGTCAACTATGTTTCGACCCAGAGGATAATTTCTCCTCTCTCATGTGCCGCTACTTCATCAATTTTCTGTCTGGAACTTTGCCACAAGCCTTACTGAGGTCCATATACACAATGTCGTATGTTATTATGGTATACCATCTCAGATACTTTAGCAGAAGGTTAGCAAATTTGTAAAGCAAGATCATCCCTTTGTAAAACCGTGCAGAGATTCATTGATCAATTTATATCTTTCAAGGTGGCTACGAATTGCATCCGCATTTATTGATTCTGTCAACCTTCCCACAATTAAGGTTAGGCTGATTGATTTATAATTTGAAGCTAATGACATACCTTCCCCTTTGTAAATGGGTAATATTTTTTTAATATATTTCAGAAATTTGCCAAAAGGATTGGGTAATTTTATGAACCTTTGTAGACACAAAATTTTTTGGCACAGTAGGAAATCAAAATTACGGTAAAAATCTTACAATAACGTTAAGACAATTTAAGGAAAGGGAACAATAAATGGATGACGGAAGTTATCATAGATGCATGTCACTGATTGAAAACAAGAAAAATAAATAAAAATAACCGATGAAACTTATAGATTGTGACAAATTATGAAAACATCATGTGTAAAAATCTAGGATGATAAAAAGTTATTAAAGTAGAAAAAGCACATAAATGGTGAGAGACCTATGATAGATTCAGATTATCTTAAAAATACAGTTGTGCCATGCCACAGTAGACATCATTACGAGGTTAGACCAAAAGTGGAACATAAGAACATAAGAAAGGAATCTGCATGACAGTGTCTTCCATTGCAGACACTGCAAGGCTCCAGGCGGACATCAACCGAATCTTTCAATGGGCTGCAGAAAACAATATGAAGTTCAACGATGAGAAATTTCAATTACTCAGATATGGTAAACACGAGGAAATTAAATCTTCATCAGAGTACAAAACAAATTCTGGCCACAAAATAGAGCGAAACACCAACGTCAAAGACCTGGGAGTGATCATGTCGGAGGATCTCACCTTCAAGGACCATAACATTGTATCAATCGCATCTGCTAGAAAAATGACAGGATGGATAATGAGAACCTTCAAAACTAGGGAGGCCACGCCCATGATGACACTCTTCAGGTCACTTGTTCTATCTAGGCTGGAATATTGCTGCACACTAACAGCACCTTTCAAGGCAGGTGAAATTGCTGATCTAGAAAATGTACAGAGAACCTTCACGGCGCGCATAACGGAGATAAAACACCTCAATTACTGGGAGCGCTTGAGGTTCCTAAAACTGTATTCCCTGGAACGCAGGCGGGAGAGATACATGATTATATACACCTGGAAAATCCTAGAGGGACTAGTACCGAACTTGCACACGAAAATCACTCACTACGAAAGCAAAAGACTTGGCAGACGATGCAACATCCCCCCAATGAAAAGCAGGGGTGTCACTAGCACGTTAAGAGACCATACAATAAGTGTCAGGGGCCCAAGACTGTTCAACTGCCTCCCAGCATACATAAGGGGGATTACCAACAGACCCCTGGGAGTCTTCAAGCTGGCACTGGACAAGCACCTAAAGTCGGTTCCTGACCAGCCGGGCTGTGGCTCGTACGTTGGTTTGCGTGCAGCCAGCAGCAACAGCCTGGTTGATCAGGCTCTGATCCACCAGGAGGCCTGGTCACAGACCGGGCCGCGGGGGCGTTGACCCCCTGAACTCTTTCCAGGTAAACTTCCAGGTAAACACTGCAGGAGGCCTGTTGGCCCATACTAGGCAGGTCCTTTACAATTCATCCCACTAACAAAACATTTGCCCAACCCAATTTTCAATGCCACCCAAGAAATAAGCTCTGATGTGAAAGTCCCACTCAAATCCAACCCCTCCCACTCATGTACTTATCCAACCTAAATTTGAAACTACCCCAAGTCCCAGCCTCAATAACCCAACTAGGTAGACTGTTCCACTCATCAACTACCCTATTTCCAAACCAATACTTTCCTATGTCCTTTCTAAATCTAAACTTATCTAATTTAAATCCATTACTGCGGGTTCTCTCTTGGAGAGACATCCTCAAGACCTTATTAATATCCCCTTTATTAATACCTATCTTCCACTTATACACTTCGATCAGGTCTCCCCTCATTTTTCGTCTAACAAGTGAATGTAACTTAAGAGTCTTCAATCTTTCTTCATAAGGAAGATTTCTAATGCTATGTATTAATTTAGTCATCCTACGCTGAATGTTTTCTAACGAATTTATGTCCATTCTGTAATATGAAGACCAGAACTGAGCTGCATAATCTAGGTGAGGCCTTACTAATGATGTATAAAGCTGCAGTATGACCTCTGGACTTCTGTTGCTTACACTTCTTGATATAAATCCCAGTAATCTATTTGCCTTATTACGTACGCTTAGGCATTGCTGTTTTGGTTTAAGGTTGCTGCTCACCATAACCCCCAAGTCCTTTTCGCAATCTGTATGGCTAAGTTCTACATCATTTAACTTATAAGTACTAGGGTTATGGGCACTCCCGAGCTTCAGAACCTTGCATTTATCTACATTGAACTGCATCTGCCACTTTTCTGACCAAGAATAGAGTTTGTTTAAATCCTCCTGAAGTTCCATAACATCTACGTTTGAGTCAATTATCGTACCTCTCTTTGTGTCATCGGCGAATTTGCTCATATCACTAGTAATTCCCTCATCAAGATCATTGATATATATTATAAACAACAACGAGCCCAAGACTGATCCCTGTGGAACGCCACTTATTACAGATCGCCACTCGGATTTATCCCCATTTATGGACACTCTCTGCTTCCTGTCAGAGAGCCATGACTCGATCCACGAGAGCACTTTTCCCCCAATGCCATGAGCTGCCACTTTCTTTAACAGTCTATGGTGCGGAACTCTATCAAAAGCCTTACTAAAATCTAAGTAAATAATATCAAATTCTTTATCGTGGTCAACAGCCTCAAAAGCTTTACTGAAGAAAGTTAATAAATTAGTTAGACAAGACCGGCCTCTTGTGAATCCATGCTGAGTATCATTAATCAAGCTATGCTTATCGAGATGGCTTCTTATAATCTCAGATATAACTGACTCTAGTAATTTGCCTACAATTGAGGTCAGGCTTATTGGGCGGTAATTTGACGGTAACGACTTGTCCCCTGTTTTAAAAATAGGAATTACATTAGCCATCTTCCACATATCAGACACTACACCTGTTTGAAGAGATAAATTAAAAATATTAGTTAATGGTTCACAGAGTTCCATTTTGCATTCCTTAAGAACCCTTGAAAAAACCTCATCAGGACCCGGCGACTTATTTTGCTTCAGTCTGTCTATCTGCTTCACAACCATTTCACTAGTGACTCTTCTAGCCCACTATAAAAATTAATTACTGGAATATTGTTAGTGTCTTCCTGTGTAAAAACTGAGAGAAAATAATTATTAAAAATCGAGCACATTTCATTCTCTTTGTCAGTAAGGTGCCCATAGTTATTTTTAAGGGGACCTATCTTATCTCTAACTTTTGTTCTATAAACCTGGAAAAAACTTTTTGGGTTAGTTTTAGAATCCCTAGCAACTTTAATTTCATAGTCCGTTTTAGCTTTTCTTATCCCCTTTTTAATGTCCCTCTTAATGTCAATATACTGATTCATAAGATGACCCTCACCTCTTTTGATACGCCTATAAATTCCTTTCTTATGCCCTAGTAGATATTTGAGCCTATTATTCATCCATTTTGGGTCATTTCTATTTGATCTAATTTCTTTATATGGGATAAACGTTCTTTGAGCAGCATGTATAGTGCTCAGAAAACTGTCATATTGATAGCTCACTTCGTTACCCCAGTCAACAGATGATAAGTGTTCTCTAAGCCCATCGTAATCTGCTAAGCGAAAATCTGGGACTGTTACTGAGTTATCGCTACTATCGTACTTCCATTCAATGCTAAATGTAATTGATTTGTGGTCGCTAGCACCCAGTTCCTCTGAAATTTCTAAATTATTAACAAGGGATTCATTGTTTGCCATAACTAAGTCAAGCAGGTTATTTCCCCTTGTAGGTTCTGTCACAAACTGCTTCAAAAAACAATCCTGAACTACTTCTAAGAAGTTGTATGATTCTAAATTCCCAGTCAAGAAATTCCAATCAATATGACTAAAGTTAAAGACTCCTAGAATTACTACATTATCGTGCCTTGTGGCCTTAACAATTTCCTCCCATAGTAGTCTCCCTTGGTCCCTATCTAAGTTTGTGGGACGGTATATCACTCCTAAAATCAGTTTTTCATGCCCCTCTGAAAATTCTATCCAAACAGACTCTGTATGTGTTACTTCAGACTTAATACCCGTTTTTATGCAACAGTTCAAGCGATCTCGGACATACAATGCCACCCCACCCCCCTTCCCGATACTTCTATCTACTTGGAACAATTTAAAACCCTGAATATGACATTCTGCAGGCATGTCCCGACTTTTTGAATTAAACCACGTCTCAGTTAAGGCAAATACATCAATGTTACCTGCACTAGCAACTAATCTCAACTCGTCCATCTTATTCCTAGCACTACGGCAATTAGCATAATAAACATTGAAAGACTCTCCTTTCTCTTTACCTTTCCTGCTCATTTCTGTTTTTCTACTAAACCTATTACTGTCCTTATCACCCAAAGTCCCTGGCTTTTCAGTATCTACCTCGTTCTGCTTATTACTAGTTCCCCTAGAACTCGTAATATTCCTAGTTTAAAGTCCTAACTGCTCCCTCCACTGCAGTTGCCAGTGCTACCACCCCAGACCTAGATAAGTGAACCCCATCCCTGGCATACATGTCATTTCTGCCATAGAAGAGGTCCCAGTTGTCAATGAATGTTACCGCATTTTCCTTACAGTATTTGTCCAGCCAGCAATTGGCAAAATACCTTGGCAAAATACCACATATGACAGGGTTCCCACCCTTACTCCTAATTATTTCTATTGCTGACCTATACCTGCTAATCAGGTCTTCACTCCTACGTCTGCCAACATCGTTGCCTCCAGCACTGAGACAGATAATAGGATTGCTCCCATTACCTCTCATGATGTCATCCAGACGGCTAACAATATCCTCCATCCCAGCCCCAGGAAAGCAAACTCTCTGTCTCCTACTCCTGTCCTTCAAGCAGAACGCCCTATCCATATACCTAACTTGGCTATCCCCAACAACAATATTCTTACCTTCCTTGGTGTCGTTCGTCGTGTTGTTCCCATTAGTCGACTCACATTCGTCGGGTAGCATTGAGAATGTATTAGATGTTTCCACGGCAGTCTCTTCTTCATCGTTTCTACCTTTCCATTCGTCCTCTTGATCGTCAACTTCGTTCCCTGCTGTCCAGCCACTGACCAGTTTCCCTTCTTGACCTGAGGACTCAAAACAGGAGGACTACTACGAATCTTCTTGTTTTCCTCGGTCAGTCGCCGAATCTCCAACTTCGCCATCTTCAATTCTTCCTTAAGCTGTTGGTAAAGTTGCTCGATGGAGGGCATCTTGCTTCAATTCGTAGAGAGCGCGCAAACAGGTCATCAAAGAGATAAGTACACGTCAACACTGCGCAAAAGCCAACTCAATCAGGAGCTACTGCGCAGCACGTCCGCACGGCCCAATAGCGATGCGAACACTGTAATATGGTGTCTGCACCTAAACACAGAAGCAGTAGAAACGTTCAAGGCCATGTTGCAAAACGCATCTGAGTTAAGAATGAAGATAAATAATCTTGATGAGAATGCCTTTTCTATTCTCGGATCAAACTTGATTACCTCCCATTCTCCGGGCGCCTGTATAACCCTTACTGGTTTAGCGCTTCCTTGTTTATGAACTAATTATGATTAAAAAAAGTACTGAAGACACTGGAAATGTCTTTCTTGGTAGAGAGAAAAAATGATAGTGATGACCACTTCACTTTCCAGAAGGCTTTGAGAAAATTCTTGAACAAGATTTCTTTACACCATTTACAGGGAGAAAATGGAGCCCACAATCTCACATTGTTTAAAGAAAAGCGGTGCAGCAAGAACACTAGAAAGTATTTCTTTGCAAATAAAGTGTTAGACTGGAACCCAGGAGATAATGTGTGTTATAACTACTGGAAGCTGTAATCTATAAACCACTGAAGATGGGATACAACGAACACAGATCTGCTCAGGTAACTATAAATAGGTAATAGCAATTTATCAAACAGGTAATGACACACGCGAGTGGGAAGACGCTTCTTAAAGCAATTACATGATCACTATGTATCGTCATATTTACCAAGTAAATCAAGCGAGCATACCAGGTAACGCTGGCTAAATTGCCAACCCCTCAGTAACTGCTTCGTCGTTATGTAATTACGAAGAAAAATACGTATTGTGTATCATGCTTACCCAGTTTACTGTGCTCATAACGCAAGTGATAATTCAAGCAGCTTGTTATAATGTCATCTGGGCTCCCGAGGTCAACCCAAATGAAGATAATTTGCGGGTTTAAAATCGGCGACATTTAAAAGCCAGTTTGTCAAGGTGAAATTTGGATGCTGCTAAGATGAAAGTTCATGAACGTTAGATGCTACCAGGAACAAAATAAACCGAAAAGAATATAGAAGGTAAATATATTTAGTCCTCTCATGAAGCAGGAAGCAATCGGCTATTATTCGACTTGTTATATTGCTTTCCACATTCTTATTTAAATTGTTCTAACATTTTTCTCGTTCATATTTGTATCTAACCAAATTTACAAAGAAATAAATGAAACATCGTAGCATTTAAAATTATTAAATTGCTAACGCATTGTACTTTATATAAATCTACGGGCACAAACATTAAATTTTCCGACTATTCGATTTCATATGATTTAAATTGCTGATATTAAGAGAGGTGGACATTCAGGATAAACTTGACCATGTACATGAAAATGTACTCTAGCCTTCATGAAATATCAAGGCATCTTACTAATGATAGTAAAATACCAGAAATTATGAAAGTATTTTTAAATGTTCTTGTGAAAAAATAAAGAATGACTGCTTTTTATGGATACTTAGACTGATGTACTGATATTATTCCTACTAGAATGTAATTTCTTGTGTACCCGTAAGACCTTGCGCAACCGTTCACGAATGGATATGGACACCTGGATTTGGAGTGCACAATAAACTAGTTGCTTCAACGGTAAAATATTCAGTGTCGAAGACCAAAGATCATCACTAAGATCTCCATACATTCCCTGTTCAACACTGGGGAAAAGTACTACAACTAGGCTCTAAAAACATCTTCACTGGAGTGGAGAAACAAAACAGCTGAGTGATCAACCAAGTCAAAGTGATATTTAATTCTCAAAACTCAGCCTCAGTCTCCCTCTCTCTCTCCTTCACCTATTCTTCCCTTTCTCCTCCACCTCTTCTTCCTCCTCTTCTATACCTTCTGTCTCTCCTGTACCTATTCTTCCCTCTCTCCTGCACTTCTTTCCTCTCTCCTGCACCTTTCGTCCCTCTCTTCTACACCCCTTCTTATCTACTGTACAGCTTCCTTCTCTCCTGCACCTCTTCCCTCTCTTCTACACTCCTCCTTATCTACTGTACAGCTTTCCTCTCCTGCACCTCTTCTTCCCTCTCTTCTACACCCCTTATCTACTGTACAGCTTCCCTTTCTCCTCCACCTCTTCTTCCCTTTCTCCTCCACCTCTTCTTCCCTCTCTCCTCCACCTATTTTTCCCTCTCCTGCACCTCTTCTCTCTCTCCTACACCTCCTCTTTCCTCCTGCACCTCGTCATCCCTCTCTTTTATACCTCTTCTTATCTCCTGTACTTCTTCTTCCCTCTCTCCTGTGCTTTTTTCCTCTCTCCTGTACCTCTTCTTCCCTCTCTCCTGCACCTCTTCTCTCTCTTCTACACTCCTACTTATCTACTGTACAGCTTTCCTCTCTCCTCCACCTCTTCTTCCCTCTCTTTTACACCTCTTCTTATCTTCTGTACATCTTCTTCCCTCTCTCCTGTACCTCTTCTTCCCTCTCTCCTGTAGCTCTTCTTCCCTCTCTCCTGTAGCTCTTCTTCCCTCTCTCCTGTAGCTCTTCTTCCCTCTCTCATGTAGCTCTTCTTCCCTCTCTCCTGTAGCTCTTCTTCCCTCTCTCCGATACCTCTTCTTCTTTCTCTCCTACACTTATTCCCTCTCTCTTAAGCCCCTTCTTCCCTCTCTCTTATGCCCCTTCTTCCCTCTCTACTACACCCCTTCCTCTCCTAAACCCCTTCTTCCCTCTCTCTGCTACACCCCTTCTTCCTTCTCTCCTTCATTTCTTCTTCCCTCTCCTATAACTTTTCTTCCGTCCCCTACACTTCTTCCCTTTACACCCATCTCTCTCAAACTCTCTCTCTATCGATCTCATTTTATCTGTTTCCTACACCGTTTTTTCTTCCTCTTCTATGCCCTTTTTTGTTCCATCCCTCCAACACGTCTTCCCACTTCCTGCGTTTATTCTCTTTTCCATCCGATCCCCAGCATCCCTTCCCTACCATATCCCTTCCCTTTTCTGTACCTCCCCTTCCCTGTCCCTGCTCTCCCACCATTGGCCCTTCTATCCGATGCTGCCTCCACGCTTGACCCCCCTCCCACCCTCCCTCAATCCCTAAACCCCCCTCTCTCCGTTCCTTGCTTCCTCTCCCCCCCCCCGCCACTCATCTGTTTACCCTAGGTAATTTATTAACTGTGTAATATTCCTGTGTAATTCATTTTTGTTGTGATTTTTTAAAGCTTTGTGTTATGACTGAACAATTAAATTCATAGCAATGGCGGGAGCTACTGATTTTAATGAAGGTATTGTTGTTCATTACTTTGGGCTAATGTTGTTATAGGTAATTAAGGGAAAGTAATACGTTTATGACTAGTTAATTACAATAATTAATAAACTGATGAACTAAAAATGTATGTAGAGGATACTTTCATTAAAGAAAAATACAAAAATAAAAATATATTGGAACCAGTGTATGTTCATTTTTCACTCACAGAAGGGTTGAGAAATTGACGTTAATAACTCTAGTAGGAGGTCGTTATTATAATGAACTGCAGGGTGTCAGGCACCACTACAGATAGTTAACGTCTTGGTGACCTAACAGTATTATGTATAAAATTGAAGGTAGTGTGTGTGGCTTTGTGTGTTTGTTTGGGAAGGTGTGCGTGTGTTCGTTACCAGTTATCATGGCACCTGTCGATAGACAATTCATCTGTTATGTATGTGGATGTGATTATGTGTGTGTGTGTGTGTGTGTGTGTACCCACCTATTGGTACTCACCTATTTGTGATTGCAGGGGTCGAGACTCGGCTCCTGGCCCCGCCTCTTCATTGGGCGCTACTAGGTCCTCTCTCTCTCCCTGCTCCATGAGCTTTAACATACCTCGTCTTAAAACTATGTATGGTTCCTGCCTCCACTACATCACTTGCCGGACTGTTCCACTTCCCGACAACTCTATGACTGAAGTAATACTTCCTAACATCCCTTTGACTCATCTGAGTCTTCAATTTCCAATTGTGACCCCCTTATTTCTGTGTCCCATCTCTGGAATATCCTGTCTCTGTCCACCTTATCTATTCCTCGCAGTATTTTGTATGTCGTTATCATGTCTCCCCTAACCCTCCTGTCCTCCAGTGTCCTCAGGCCGATTTCCCTTAACCTTTCTTCGTAGGACATTACCATTAGCTCTGGAACTAGCCTTGTTGCAAATCTTTGCACTTTCTCTAATTTCTTGACGTGCTTGACCATGTGTGGGTTCCAAACTGGTGCTGCATACTCCAGTATGGGCCTGACGTACACGGTGTACAGAGTCTTGAACTATTCTGGTTGATGTGTGCTTCCGGAGATGTGCTCGGTATTATACTCACCCCAAGATCTTTTTCCTTGAGTGAGGTTTGCAGTCTTTGGCCACCTAGCCTATACTCTGTCTGCGGTCTTCTTTGCCCTTCCCCGATATTCATGACTTTGCATTTGGCGGGGTTAAATTCGAGAACAGTGACACTTCTCAGTCTATCCTTTCCAACATGTCATTCACATATACCAAAAATAGCACTGGTCCAAGGACTGATCCCTGTGGGATCTCGCTCGTCACAGGCGCCCACTGTGATACCTCTTCACGTACCATGACTCATTGTTGCCTCCCTGTCAGTTATTCTCTAATCCATTGCAGTGCCCTTCCTGTTATACGTGCCTGATCCTGTAGCTTTTGCACTAATCTCTTGTGAGGAACTGTGTCGAGAGCATTCTTGCAGTCCAAGAAAATGCAATCAACCCACCCCTCTCTCTCTCGTGTCCTACTTCTGTTGCCTTGTCATAAAGCTCCAGTAGGTTTGTGGCACAAGATTTGCCTTGTGTGTGTGTGTGTGTGTGTGTGTGTGTGTGTGTGTGTGTGTGTGTGTGTGTGTGTGTGTGTGTGTGTGTGTGTGTGTGTGTGTGTGTGTGTGTGGGGCTAGAGTTTCCTTGGTGAGGAATGGCACTGTCCCCACAGTTTGGTGGGATATTTTCTTGTTTTGTGTAGCTTTGTTGACACTGCCAATGACACGAAGAGAACTGTTTAGTTTTTGTGGAATATAAAAAGTAGAATTTGAATAATTTTACTTGCCTTATGGTTATGAGTTGTATGAGAGAGTTGATCATGACAGTAACAAGTTGATGGCGAGTCTGTAAATTTAATAATGTTAGAAATGTAATATATGTAAGGCATTGAATAACCAAATGGTTCTAGTGATTTGTAAATAAAATAACTATTTCCCTGTCTTGACTGTGACCAACAACTCTATCATTTAGCTTTTATCTCTCCCTCTGCTTGCTGCTCTCAACTGCCTTTTGCCATGCTCCTCTGGTTACTAATATTTGGCCCACCCTCTTGCATGTTCATATTCACTCACCCTAGTTGCCGTGTCGTCTACACCCCTTGTCATATACTCCGCCCATATCTTTTGAATATATGTATGTATATACGTTTCCTTTTTCATATTATCGTAAACAGTTTTTTCTTCAGTTTTTCATAGTTTTTACAACTTTTTTTTGCGTTTTGCACTTTTTGATTTACATATTTTAATCAAAAAATTTATATATATATATATATATATATATATATATATATATATATATATATATATATATATATATATATATATGTAAACCTTGCGATTTTCGCTTAAAAAGTAACGCTCTTCTTACAGAATAAGGAAAGCGAAAATTTGTGTATGCAGTAATTTCGCAAAAATCATTCTGAACCTAACGAAAAAATATATTTCTTTTTGTTTGTTTATTATTAAATTGTTGTAAACGTATCTAAAATATATTTAGCTGGATTAAGCTAAGTTAAATTGCGCTTGTTATAATAATGTTAGGTAAGTTTTCGAAGGTTCTTTTGGTAAAAAGAAGTATTAATATTTACATTAACATAAATGAAAAAAATATATCTTTAAACGTATAAATGAAAATTTTAAGTGAATTCTTGCTAATTGACTAGTTTTGCCTATTCGGCACCACACGCACACACATATATATATATATATATATATATATATATATATATATATATATATATATATATATATATATATGAAAACTTGGTTGATATGCCTTCTCTTCTTAAGACTTTTAATATTAAAGTTGTATTCAAAAATCTTGATACAGTAAAAAAACTTTTGATAAAGAATTCCCCCCAAAATGCTGATGGATGTGTCTAGAAGATTCCTTGTAAAATTTGCGATAAAGTTTATTACGGTCAAACTGGTAAAAATCTCGAACTAAGATTAAAACAACATAAATATAGCATTAGAACTGGACAAGATTCCAATGCTCTATTTATTCATGTAAGAGATTTTAACCATCCAATTGATTTTCAAAAAGTTGAGAAAGTAGTATCAAGCAAGTCCATGGTCGACAGGAATATAATTGAATCTTGTTTCATAAAAAGCAGTTTTGACAATAATATGAATATTTCCTTTGGTTTATATAAATTAGATCCATTTATAATTAATAGAATTTGGGAAGAATTTAATAATACACTGGACAAATAATAATTTTTAAATTTTCTTGGGTAGAATAGTTTATGGGTGAGTTGTGCAAAGGACCTATCCAAGTTGGGTCGGCGCGCGTCAGGTGTTTAACCGTTGTGGGATCTGATAGTGAGGTGCTGGCCAGACCCCTTATATAGCTTCCTTGGATGCTTTACTTTCATAGTTCCTTGATAATGTGAGTAGTCACGAAAGCACTTGGAATTTCTCTATTCTTTCAGAGTGGTTATTTTGCATATTCTGAAATCACCTATTTACTGTGATCTTATTGCATATATATATATATATATATATATATATATATATATATATATATATATATATATATATATATATATATATATATATATATATATAATGTCGTGCCGAATATGTAAAACTGGTCAATTAGCAAGAGCTCATTTAAAATTAAGTCCTTTCTAAAAATTTTCTCTTATACGTTTAAAGATATATTTTTTCATTAATGTTAATGTAAAAATTTTTAATTTTGCACCAAAAGAATCTTAGAAAACTTACCTAACCTTATTATAACAAGCGTAATTTATTTTAACCTAACCCAACTAAATATATTTTAGATTTGTTTGCAATAATTTAATACTAAACAAACACAGTGAAATATATTTTTTTCGTTAGGTTCAGAATGATTTTGGCGAAATTATTGCATACACAAATTTTCACTTGTCCTATATGGCAAGAAGAGCGTTGCTATTTAAGCCAAGATCGCAAGTTCTGCCTATTCGGCACGACATAAATATATATATATATATATATATATATATATATATATATATATAATCTTAACCACGAGCAAGTGGTATTTAATCAGTAACAACGCTGCGACTAGCTGGGGGGATCGAACCCATGTTCTTTTAGGCTGCATCATGGTGAGCGAAAATTCACGACGCTCTAACCCACTGGACCATACAATCCTACAAGAATCACGTACCCAGCAGAATAGAATGAAATTAGCTCTGAGGCACCCACACCATTGTATGTCCTCGGATCACGGTACAACACTTAGCTCTGCTGGGTGCATGATTCTTCTCGGATTATATGGTCCAGTGGGTTAGAGTGCCGTGAATTTTCGCTCACCATGAGGCATGCTAAAACAACACGTGTACAATCCCCTGGCTAGTAGCAGTTTTGTTATTGATATATATATATGTCGTGCCGAATAGGCAGAACTTGCGATCTTGGCTTAAATAGCAACGCTCTTCTTGCCATATAGGACAAGTGAAAATTTGTGTATGCAATAATTTCGCCAAAATCATTCTGAACCTAACGAAAAAAATATATTTCACTGTGTTTGTTTAGTATTAAATTATTGCAAACAAATCTAAAATATATTTAGTTGGGTTAGGCTAAAATAAATTGCGCTTGTTATAATAAGGTTAGGTAAGTTTTCTAAGTTCCTTTTGGTGCAAAATTATAAATTTTTACATCAACATTATTGAAAAAAATATATCTTTAAGCGTATAAGAGAAAATTTTAAGAAGGATTTAATTTTAAATGAGTTCTTGCTAATTGACCAGTTTTACATATTCGGCACGACATACTATATATATATATATATATATATATATATATATATATATATATATATATATATATATATATATATATATATATATATATATATATATATATATATATACAATATATATAGATATGTCGTGCCGAATATGTAAAACTGGTCAATTAGCAAGAACTCATTTAAAATTAAATCCTTCTTAAAATTTTCTCTTATACGCTTAAAGATATATTTTTTTCAATATATATATATATATATATATATATATATATATATATATATATATATATATATATATATATATATATATATATATATATATATATATATATATATATATATATTATATGTCGTGCCGAATAGGCAGAACTTGCAGTCTTGGCTTAAATAGCAACGCTCATCTTGCCATATAAGACAAGGGAAAATTTGTGTATGCAACAATTTCACCAAAATCATTCTGAACCTAACGAAAAAAATATATTTGATTGTGTTTGCTTTGTATTAAATTATTGTAAACAATTCTAAAATATATTTAGTTGCGTTAGGCTAAAATAAATTGTTCTTGTTATAATAAGGTTAGGTAAGTTTTCTAAGATTCTTTTGGTGCAAAATTAAAAATTTTTACATTAACATTAATGAAAAAAAATATCTTTAAACGTATAAAAGAAAATTTCAGAAAGGACTTAATTTTAAATGAGTTCTTGTTAATTGACCAGTTTTACATATTCGGCACGACATATATATATATATATATATATATATATATATATATATAATTGTAACCACAAACGAGTGGTATTGATCAATAACAACACCTGCGCTAGCCAAGGATTCGAACCCATGTTGTACTGGCCTGCCTCATGGTAAGCGAGAACCACATGACGCTTTAAACCGCAGGACCACCCAACCCTACAAGAATGGCGCAGCCAGCACAGAGCTAGCTGTTGGGCCGCCATCCGATTGCATACGAAGGTGTGGGAGCTTCTAAGCTAATTTCATTCTTGTAGGGTTGTGTGATCCTGTGGTTTAAAGCGTCATGTGGTTCTCGCTTACCATGAGGCAGGCCAGTACAACATGGGTTTGAATCCTTGGCTAGCGCAGTGTTGTTATATATATAAATTTATATATATATATATATATATATATATATATATATATATATATATATATATATATATATATATATATATATATATATATATATATATATATATGTCGTGCCGAATAGGCAGAACTTGCGCTCTTGGCTTAAATAGCAACGTTCATCTTGCCATATAGGACAAGTGAAAATTTGTGTATGCAATAATCTCGCCAAAATCATTCTGAACCTAACGAAAAAAATATATTTCACTGTGTTTGTTTAGTATTAAATTATTGTAAACAAATCTAAAATATATTTAGTTAGGTTAGGCTAAAATAAATTGTTCTTGTTATAATAAGGTTAGGTAAGTTTTCTAAGATTATTTTGGAGCAAAATTAATTTTTTTTACATTATCATTAATGAAAAAAATACATCTTTAAACGTATAAGAGAAAATTTCAGAAAGGACTTAATTTTAAATGAGTTCTTGCTATTTGACCAGTTTTACATATTCGGCACGACATAAACACGCTAGATAACAGGGATATCTTGCTACTCCTACTTACACTTTGGTCACACTTCACAGACACGCACATGCATATATATATACATACATCTAGGTTTTTCTCCTTTTTCTAAATAGCTCTTGTTCCTCTTTATTTCTTCTATTGTCCATGGGGAAGTGGAAAAGAATCTTTCCTCCGTAAGCCATGCGTGTCGTATGAGGCGACTAAAATGCCGGGAGCAATGGGCTAGTAACCCCTTCTCCTGTAGACATTTACTAAAAAAGAGAAGAAGAAAAACTTTATAAAACTGGGATGCTTAAATGTGCGTGGATGTAGTGCGGATGACAAGAAACAGATGATTGCTGATGTTATGAATGAAAAGAAGTTGGATGTCCTGGCCCTAAGCGAAACAAAGCTGAAGGGGGTAGGAGAGTTTCGGTGGGGGGAAATAAATGGGATTAAATCTGGAGTATCTGAGAGAGAGCAAAGGAAGGGGTAGCAGTAATGTTGAATGATCAGTTATGGAAGGAGAAAAGAGAATATGAATGTGTAAATTCAAGAATTATGTGGATTAAAGTAAAGGTTGGATGCGAGAAGTGGGTCATAATAAGCGTGTATGCACCTGGAGAAGAGAGGAATGCAGAGGAGAGAGAGAGATTTTGGGAGATGTTAAGTGAATGTATAGGAGCCTTTGAACCAAGTGAGAGAGTAATTGTGGTATGGGATCTGAATGCTAAAGTAGGAGAAACTTTTAGAGAGGGTGTGGTAGGTAAGTTTGGGGTGCCAGGTGTAAATGATAATGGGAGCCCTTTGCTTGAACTTTGTATAGAAAGGGGTTTAGTTATAGGTAATACATATTTTAAGAAAAAGAGGATAAATAAGTATACAAGATATGATGTAGGGCGAAATGACAGTAGTTTGTTGGATTATGTATTGGTAGATAAAAGACTGTTGAGTAGACTTCAGGATGTACATGTTTATAGAGGGGCCACAGATATATCAGATCACTTTCTAGTTGTAGCTACACTGAGAGTAAAAGGTAGATGGGATACAAGGAGAATAGAAGCATCAGGGAAGAGAGAGGTGAAGGTTTATAAACTAAAAGAGGAGGCAGTTAGGGTAAGATATAAACAGCTATTGGAGGA
Source organism: Cherax quadricarinatus (assembly GCF_038502225.1). Lineage (NCBI taxonomy): Eukaryota > Metazoa > Arthropoda > Malacostraca > Decapoda > Parastacidae > Cherax > Cherax quadricarinatus. The sequence continues at coordinate 2,382,692 of NC_091341.1, forward strand.
TAGATGGGCTAATGAGAGCATAGGCAATGGGGTCGAAGAGGTATGGGGTAGGTTTAAAAATGTAGTGTTAGAGTGTTCAGCAGAAGTTTGTGTTTACAGGAAAGTGGGTGCGGGAGGGAGGAGGAGCGATTGGTGGAATGATGATGTGAAGAGAGTAGTAAGGGAGAAAAAGTTAGCATATGAGAAGTTTTTACAAAGTAGAAGTGATGCAAGGAGGGAAGAGTATATGGAGAAAAAGAGAGAGGTTAAGAGAGTGGTCAAGCAATGTAAAAAGAGAGCAAATGAGAGAGTGGGTGAGATGTTATCAACAAATTTTGTTGAAAATAAGAAAAAGTTTTGGAGTGAGATTAACAAGTTAAGAAAGCCTGGAGAACAAATGGATTTGTCAGTTAAAAATAGGAGAGGAGAGTTATTAAATGGAGAGTTAGAGGTATTGGGAAGATGGAGGGAATATTTTGAGGAATTGTTAAATGTTGATGAAGATAGGGAAGCTGTGATTTCGTGTATAGGGCAAGGAGGAACAACATCTTGTAGGAGTGAGGAAGAGCCAGTTGTGAGTGTGGGGGAAGTTCGTGAGGCAGTAGGTAAAATGAAAGGGGGTAAGGCAGCCGGGATTGATGGGATAAAGATAGAAATGTTAAAAGCAGGTGGGGATATATTTTTTGAGTGGTTGGTGCAATTATTTAATAAATGTATGGAAGAGGGTAAGGTACCTAGGGATTGGCAGAGAACATGCATAGTTCCTTTGTATAAAGGCAAAGGGGATAAAAGAGAGTGCAAAAATTATAGGGGGATAAGTCTGTTGAGTATACCTGGCAAAGTGTATGGTAGAGTTATTATTGAAAGAATTAAGAGTAAGACGGAGAATAGGATAGCAGATGAACAAGGAGGCTTTAGGAAAGGTAGGGGGTGTGTGGACCAGGTGTTTACAGTGAAACATATAAGTGAACAGTATTTAGATAAGGCTAAAGAGGTCTTTGTGGCATTTATGGATTTGGAAAAGGCGTATGACAGGGTGGATAGGGGGGCAATGTGGCAGATGTTGCAGGTGTATGGTGTAGGAGGTAGGTTACTGAAAGCAGTGAAGAGTTTTTACGAGGATAGTGAGGCTCAAGTTAGAGTATGTAGGAAAGAGGGAAATTATTTCCCAGTAAAAGTAGGCCTTAGACAAGGATGTGTGATGTCACCGTGGTTGTTTAATATATTTATAGATTGGGTTGTAAGAGAAGTAAATGCGAGGGTCTTGGCAAGAGGCGTGGAGTTAAAAGATAAAGAATCACACATAGTGTGGGAGTTGTCACAGTTGCTCTTTGCTGATGACACTGTGCTCTTGGGAGATTCTGAAGAGAAGTTGCAGAGATTGGTGGATGAATTTGGTAGGGTGTGCAAAAGAAGAAAATTGAAAGTGAATACAGGAAAGAGTAAGGTTATGAGGATAACAAAAAGATTAGGTGATGAAAGATTGGATATCAGATTGGAGGGAGAGAGTATGGAGGAGGTGAATGTATTCAGATATTTGGTAGTGGACGTGTCAGCGGATGGGTCTATGAAAGATGAGGTGAATCATAGAATTGATGAGGGGAAAAGGGTGAGTGGTGCACTTAGGAGTCTGTGGAGACAAAGAACTTTGTCCTTGGAGGCAAAGAGGGGAATGTATGAGAGTATAGTTTTACCAACGCTCTTATATGGGTGTGAAGCATGGGTGATGAATGTTGCAGCGAGGAGAAGGCTGGAGGCAGTGGAGATGTCATGTCTGAGAGCAATGTGTGGTGTGAATATAATGCAGAGAATTCGTAGTTTGGAAGTTAGGAGGAGGTGCGGGATTACCAAAACTGTTGTCCAGAGGGCTGAGGAAGGGTTGTTGAGGTGGTTCGGACATGTGGAGAGAATGGAGCGAAACAGAATAACTTCAAGAGTGTATCAGTCTGTAGTGGAAGGAAGGCGGGGTAGGGGTCGGCCAAGGAAAGGTTGGAGGGAGGGGATAAAGGAGGTTTTGTGTGCGAGGGGCTTGGACTTCCAGCAGGCATGCGTGAGCGTGTTTGATAGGAGTGAATGGAGACAAATGGTTTTTAATACTTGACGTGCTGTTGGAGTGTGAGCAAAGTAACATTTATGAAGGGGTTCAGGGAAACCGGCAGGCCGGACTTGAGTCCTGGAGATGGGAAGTACAGTGCCTGCAGTCTGAAGGAGGGGTGTTAATGTTGCAGTTTAAAAACTGTAGTGTAAAGCACCCTTCTGGCAAGACAGTGATGGAGTGAATGATGGTGAAAGTTTTTCTTTTTCGGGCCACCCTGCCTTGGTGGGAATCGGCCAGTGTGATAAAAAAAAAATGTATATATATATAGGTCCGACTTGGACCATTTACAAAGTCACACTAACCAGAAGTGGAGCAGAACGGCTATATATAGGCAGGAAGAGGTAGTGGTGGTAGCCTATATATAGCCGTCCTGCTCAACTTCTGGTTAGTGTGACTTTGGAAATGGTCCAAGTCGGACCGAAACGTCGTCGTAAGCTCCTCTCTTCTATGTGCGGGTTATCTGTGTATCGTTCCAGTCATGGTATTGTGCCCTTTTTTGTCATTTTGTGGATTGTTTTAATGAATATTTACTAATTTATAAATATCAGCTTAATGAGACTATACAACCAGAGACTAAAAAAATTTTTCCAACTTTCCAAAAAATAGCAAATATTGCTGCAGTAGAGCGATGCAAAGGCACTTGCAGCAGAGCTTGCTTTTATTAGACTAATTGTTTGTGTAATAGATTTGTTCTGATACAAATGTCTTTATATTAACTCATTTGTCTGCATTTTGCCATAAATTCACCATGATACAGCCAGACTCAGTCAGAAGGATACGGACTCGTACAAAAATATGCTGTTTGCGCCAAGTGCATATATATTTTATTCGACGCGCACAAGGCCAGCCACATTCCTGAAGTCGTCTTTGCCAGCTTTAAGCATGGTAACCAGAGTAGTAGTTGTTATGGAATTTTGACCTGTCTGGGGATGGTTTGATTGCTTCTTTAGGTAGTAGTTCCCTGAACTAGACTCAGAATGTCACTTGCCATATATCCTGTTGTGACCTCTGGCGCGTTATCATATTTTTGTTCACTGTTTTCATTACGTTGGCATGTGTTATAATCTTTGCATATTTTTAAATATTTTACACAGGGATCTGGAAATGGAAGGATAAATATAATGAGTCACACAAGTTCTATCTGAGTCGAACTCCTTTTCTGAATGATATTTGTAATTGTTACTGGCCGTCGCTTATATGTACTAGAACCCAGTACTGCAGGCCTTCAACACAAGTGCTGGAGTTCGTGACAGCTGCTTATCCTAATTGTAGATATTGTACATCGTGGCTATTTGAGTTTCTGAGTTGTTTCTGTGTAAGTAGTAATGTCACTGTGAGACTTGAAAGGTTGGTGATATCTCTAATTTTGCACGCTCTTTCTAATTTGTCGCTTCAACGTTGTTGGCGTGGCATGTTCTATTTGCATCGTTGTTATAGAAGGTTAGTGACTTTGATTTTGCGGACGCTGCCTCATATATCGCTTCAACATTGTTGGTGTGTGTGGCACATGCTATCTGGATCGTTTTAAGGGCGAAGGTTAACAGCTGAAGAAACTAACGCAACTTAAGTTTTGATGATGAATTAGACACTTGTGCAGTACCTGGGTATTTTTATTGAGGAGACGTTTCGCCAACCAGTGGCTTCACTCAGTTGAAGATCAGGAGTTTGAGGTAATCAGTCCCTCAGCCTGGAGTCAGTGTGATCAGTCCATCAGTCAAGATTGATGGACTGATCAAATTGGCGAAACGTTTCCTCAATAAAGATACTCAAGTGCTGCAGAAGTGTCTAATTCATCAGCCTGTCGGTTCTATAAACCATTTATCTACAAAGTTAAATTTTCTCCTGGAATGGCTAAGTTGGTTTACAAGGTGCTTGTCATCGTTCCCGTTGGTCGTATTGTGGAAAAAGCCAAGTGGGTTCGCGCCAAGGGTGGATCAAGACTTATCTGCAATGAATTTGTCATTTGAATTAGCAAAATTCAGTTTATAAACTAGCTAACAACAGTTGGCCATAGCTACTGAGGAATATGATAAGGAGAAGGCCAGGAGAGTTTTGTAATGAATGTGGTGAAGCCGAACTTTAGAAATGTTTCGAAGTGATGGAAGATCAGGCTCGATTCTTGGCGTGACCAAAGCAACATTGGGCTGCACCAGTTCATACAGCATTACATGGTAAAGCAGACAATGATTATGTAAATTTTGTAATCAGATCGAATGTGTTGGGGGCTTTGAGCGTATCCAAGTACTGGTAGCGAAAGTTTGAACCAGCTGAACGATGACATGGGCAGACTAACATGGAGTTTGATCGTGAACAGTCGAAAATATGCAGTCGTTAATTTTTTTAGTGACCTGGTGCAAGTGGTATTGGTGATTTCATTTATTATATGACTCCAACAGTTCGTACATTGTTGGAGGTTTATGAACTCGAGTCTTTGTTTCAAGCAGCTAAGTTGGCTGACACATTTGAAGTGAGCTGGGAATTGAGCGAGTGAACGAACAGTTTTCGAACAACCATTCTCAAGTGGTGATAAAGAGTATCAGAAAAAATATTTTTTGTAGTGTTTCTGATGTTAGGGATTAACGAATGTTACTTTCCTATAGGGAACGCCACAAGTGATGAATAAAAATCGCAAGTGTAAACTACACGAGTCTGAGATGTAAATACTGTAACAAATTAGGTCATGAATTTGCAGACTTTCAAACTTCACAGTCATTTCGTAAAAGTGATAAACACTAATACAGGGAAACAAATGCAGCAAAACGTTATGAGTTTTACGAACACTAATAGATTTCCCAATGTCCATGGATAAGGTTACAGAGTGAATGTCACCTAACTAAAGTCAGGTTGCAACTTTATTACTTCCAGCCCTGGAGCACATAATGAAGTTGGTCTCATTTTCATTTTTATATCCTCTATCCCAGCCCCAGGAAAACCTTCCTCCTGCCTCCTCTTCCTTTCCTGTTACAAAATATCCCTGTCCATACAGCTCTCTGAGAATCCCTTTCTACTATAACATTCTTATCTTCAATAACTGGCTTCCTTGTATCATCGATACTGAACCGCATTCGTCTAGCAATAGAACGAAGAAATTGGTAGGAAATTGCATCTCTTTTCTACCTTCCTCCAGCTCTGTCTTCACCTGAATATACATCTGTTCGAAAGTAAAAAAAAAAAAAAAAAAAAAAAAAAAAAAAAAAAAAAAAACGTGTTTAACACTTCAACAGCACTAGCACAGAATCTACTAAGAACTTCTTCACAGGACACAAGTCATCTCACTACAGTCAATCTATAAATGCAGCAAAGAGAGGTTGCACATGTGTCTTACTCATCTATTTCCTTTCAGTTTCATTTACGTGCATCAATACAAGCAGTCCACACTATCTTCCATTTCTAAATCCAGTATGCTATTTTATAGCCGTACTTTCTCTTGCTCATCACTGTCAATCAAGGTGATGCTTAATAAATATATTCCTTATAACTCACGAAATCGTAATGACACGATTGCAAACAAACCATACCACGGGTGGAGTTTGAACCCACGGTCAGAGAGTCTCAAAACTCCAGACCGTCGCGTTAGCCACTGGGCCAGCTTATATTCTATAATTCTTTCTCTTGATTCCTTTCTCTTAAATACAAAAGAATTACACATGCTCTCTGTCAGTCCTTAGTAATATATTTATTCTTCATTCATACACACGCTGAACAAACACACCAACCATACCAGCACTTCCGGAATTTCAGTGTTAGCCCAGTCTATTCCTGCTGCTTTTCCAACTTCCACCCTACTTATTGTATCACTCAATCTGTACTTTCTTCACACTTTATTAATAGCTCTCTTTCTGACTTCTTGTCCAAAACGGGAAAATTCTGCTTTTATTTAATCTGCACTCAATAGTTTCCGAAAATTTTGTTAAAAGAGCGTGGGAGAGGTAGTGGGGTGTGTGTAGTTTGCAAGATTGGACAGATGTAGCGGAATACGGGTGGGACTCTCACAAATAACACACTTAGGGAAGAAATATTAGATGACGTTTCGGATAAAGATTCAAGATAGACTTGAAATATTGTCTAAAGTTTCCTTTTCAAAGCGTGAGATATAAATACAAATACTATTCTTAAAACTTTTAATTAGTAGACGGTTTGCCTACGGGAAGCCTTTTCAAGCCAGTGTCGAGAAAAAATTCAAGGAAGTCAGGTGAGGTAGGTAGGGTCAGCGTGCGTCAACTGCTTGTTTAGTGTTTGTGTCCGGGTAGAATCGGGTTGACCAGCGCTCCTGAGATGTTACCCCTCAAGGGAAGTTCCTTGATATGTCTTCCGGTTCCCTGAATTGAGCCTGAATACCTTCCATAACGTGCGCTGTGTAATTCTACGGGTTTAGTGCTTCCCCATGATTATAATCCTGAGATGTTAAAACGAGGTTTCGGGCTGCTGTGTCAGAAGCTCCAATCAAGGCAGCCGCAAGGCTGTGGATGGTGTTTCGGTTATCGTGCCTAAACGTTTGGATATTAATATTGTGCTTGCCAAGATTAACAGCGTAGAGTAGTGGTACAGCCAAGGAGGGGGTTCGCCTAATGGGGCTAAAGTCGCCCCTCCAAGTACTTATTAGTTTTATTTTCAATTAATAGTTAATTTTCACTGTATTATTCTTGACCAGTGACCATGAAAGCACGATAATTTAAGAAATTTCACATTCATGCAGGTACTGAAAATCTTGTGTTTTTAAAAACGATTTCTTTAAGTTTTTCAGCACCTCATTATTTTTAAGCCCCCCTAAATTAAAATCCTGACTAAAGTCCCTCTCCCCAAGACTAAAATCCTGGCTTCGCCACTAGACGAAGGAAAGAACAGTAAACTTCCATTCTTTTATGTTCTACTTGGCACAAATGGGCACAGACTCACCTTCAGAATGTCCAGGAAACCCACGAACAAAGACACCCTGCTGCATTTTTACTTTCACCATGATACACTGACTAAGAAGTTCTTCATCAGGTTCTACTTTGGAATAGAATTTGCAGCTCACAGTTCTTCTAAAAGGAACGTAATCACATTATCCAAGTGTTCAAACGCTTTAACTGTCACCCACACTTCACTTCTGACTGCAGGAGACGGACGGGCACGCGGGAATGGTCACCTACTTGTGCATCGTTCGTTCTGTTAACCAGATAGTCATTTTTTTTTTACCAAAGTTCTCGCTAGTAATAAAATGAGTGTGACCACTTTGTTAACCATTAAGGATTTAACTACGGAAAGACCAACTAGGACTGGAGAAATTAGCACAGGTGTCTATGTTATTTTATACCGTGGATGTGATAAGGTATATGTTGGTTAGACAGCCAGGAGCTTGAACCAGCACTTTGATGATCACACATTCTCATGCAATAGAGACAATTTGAAGAACACTTGTGTAATACACGGGAATTAACAACGGCATTTGAGATACCAAGGTGGTCATGAAGGAAAACAATGTGTAAAGATGTTACTACCTTGAGGTCGTAGTTTAAGAAACAGGAGACCAAAACCTGGGTAGTTTTAGCATCTCAGGAAAGCCTCAAATTGAGCCTACCTCACTACACACTTATATGAGAAAGACCAGGGGCTTCTCGCATGCTTGTTGGTGTTAATCACCGAGCCTGACGTCACTACACTTTACATGAACAAGTGACGCACCGGACCTAACTCTAGGCTCACCTGACTTCATTATTCTACATATTCTGAGTTTTTCTGTTCTCTGTATTCGACTTAAAAACGCTTGAGTGGGCAAAACGTCTCCTGTCATAAGAGTTGCAGTTGTGTCTTTATTCCACACTTAGTAGTATTGTCATACCCGTACTTGTACCAGGGTGTAAGTTATTGTGAATTCTTTCAGCCATGGGTGGAGGTCTGGGAAAGCTGGGTCGCGGAGGTGTGGTAGGGGGAAAGGCAGGTTTGAAAGACAAGGTCGGAGAGATGGGGGTGTGGTAGGCAGGAGGATCAGAGAGGGTGTGGCAGGGCGTGGTAAGTAGGAATACCGCCGCAGTCCAGATACGTAAATCGCAAATCAGACGATAACACGTAGACACGAATGAAAAAAAAAAGTGCATACACATATAGGAGTAATCGACACAAAATATGATAGTTGTGGCGAATCGACTTTATCAAGAGGACATCATCACAGACGTACAATCTGGGTTCATGAACCGACGTACATCTTTGTGCCTGTGAACAGATGTAAATCCCTGTGTCTGAGGCGACATAAATCCCAATACTCACCTATATGTAATTGCAGGGGATAGTCTCACCTCTTGGCCCTGCCTCTCCGCTAACTGCTGCTGGGTAAGCTCTCTTCTGGCTTCAAGAACACTATCATACCTATCCTTAAAACTGCGTATGGATCATGCCACCTCGCTGTACAGGTCTTATCACTTCCTGACCACTCTGAGGCTGAAGAAATATTTCCTAACATCCTTGTGACATCTCTGATTTTAACTTAGAGTTGTGCCTTTGTGTTCTTGTTACCTGCCACTCGAACAGTGTCCCTCTTCACCCTATCAATTCCTTGCAGTATTTTGTATGTCGTTATTATATTTCCCCTGGCCATCCTGTTCTATAATGTCATCTTTTTTAACTCCTTTAGTTTTTCCTTATATTTCATACTTCTTAGCTCTGGGACTAGTCTCTTGGAAACTTTTATACTGTTTGAAGTTTTTTGACATACTCCACGAGGTGGGGGTTCCATATTCGTGCTGCATATTCCAGTATGGGTCTGACATATACCGTAAATACTGTAGTGAATAACTCCTTGCTAAGGTTTCTGAAAGTTTATTTTAGATTTGTCAGATACGTCTTTGTAGCAGAAGCTATTCTTTTATGATACACTAAGGACTATACTCACCTCGAGAGCTTCTTTAAGTGAAATTTGCAGCCTTTACTCACTCCCTCCCAAGCCTGTGCTCTGCGGTCTTCTTTTCTCCTGTTTTTCATAACTTTACAGTTGCCGGGGTTAAACTCCAACAGCCACTTGTCAAACCAGTCGTGCAGTTTGTCTAGGTTATTTTGTGGTCTTTCCTGGCACACTGTATTTTCTTTATAAGTTTCACATTATTTGCGAAAAGCGAATCCTCTTGACTCTTTTTGTTCCATCATGATATTCATGTCCTCAAGAATGGTACTGACTCCAATATTGACCCTTGTAGAACTCCACTCGTTACACTCTCCCTTTTCGACACCTGTTCTTATACAGACATTCGTTGTTTTCTTCTTGGCAAGTATTCCTTGACCTATTCATCCTTCACTCTTCTGCAGCTTTGGTTTGGATTTGGCTCTCTATGCTGTGTCATTCTCAAATTGACGTTCAACCTCTCTTATCAGTTCACATTCGTGCCTGGTTCTTCTGCTTGCTTCTGTACTTTTCTGTATTATAAGCTTTCTATTTTTTATTCTCTTGCACTTTTAACTTTTGCTTCTCTGCAAATCTTGGTAAGCCAAGGACTCTGTTCCTGACATTGTTTTTTTCTGTTTCTGGGTATGAATTTCTCTGCCTCTCGTACTCTTCACCTACGTACTCCATCATTTCCTTTGTCGTTCATTCTAATTTCCTTTCCCACTGCACTTCAAGGTTTACTTCTACAAGGTATTCGAAACTCAGGACAGTGTCCTCTACATTAGAATCACTCAAGATGTACTGACGTACTTGCTTGTGTTTGTGGACCAGTGTACATACCCGTGTTAGTGAATCGACGTATTTCCCATTGTCAGTGGACTGACATACATGCCCCTGACTAGTATGAAATACAGCGATGCAGACCAACAACATCGGCACTGATCTCCCAGTAGGTGTTCCAGCCTGTGATCATCTCTGATCATCCAAGGGTGTGAGAGTAAGGGGAGTGAGTGTTGGGAAACCCCAAGTGTGGGAGCGCGGGTGTGGGGAGCCTTTGGTGTGGGTTGCCGCGGGTGTGGGGATCGTGGGGTGGGTATCGTGGGTGTGGTGGGCACGGCGGGAACCTGTGATGGAAAACTTGATTGAAATTCATTCACAGACGTGTAATAATGCATGGTGGTAATGGGTGGAGGGAGGGGATGGAGCCCCTCACCTGCAACTGACAGCTATATCCTCACACCCCTTTCCCAGGACACGCTCCTCCCCGGCTCCCAGGGCACGCCCCTCCCTGGCTCCCGGGATACGCCCCTTCCCTGTCCCAAGACACGCCCTTTCCCGGCCCAGGGCACCTATTCTTGCCCCCAGGACACGCCCCTTCTCGGTTCCAGGTCACGCCCCTTCCCTGCCTCAAGACAAGCCTCTTCCCGGCCTCAAAACACGCTCTTTCCCGATCACAGGACAAGCCTCTTCCCGGCCGTAGGATACGCAAGCGAAATATACACAAACACTGATATCTGGCTGAAGGAGACTCGAACCTACGAACCTTGGAACAAGGTATGCAGTGCTATACCAATCTCACCACACTGGACAATACCTTGGCGTGCAGCTTGCGCTACACGTTGATCCAAGGCAGCCAGCTTTCAGGGAGAAAGCTTACAGCTTCTCATCTCATCCCCTGCATGCATCAGCCTTACTAGAGATTTTAACAATGCAAGGAATTCGCATTAAGCCTTCTCCCTGAATGCTGGCTGCCTTGGATCAACGTGTAGCGCAAGCTGCACGCCAAGGTATTGTCCAGTGTGGTGAGATTGGTATAGCACTGCGTACCTTGTTCCAAGGTTCGTAGGTTCGAGTGTCCTTCAGCCAGAGATCAGTGTTTGCGTATTTTCGCCTGCTCTTGCGAATTCCTTGCATTGTTAAAATCTCTAGTAAGGCTGATAAATTAGACACATGTGCAACTCTTGGGTATCTTTATCGAGGAAACTCTTCGCCACACAGTGGCTTCATCAGTCCATACAAAGGAGAATCTTGAAGAACAGGAGGAGAATGAGATAATCAGTCCCTCAACCTTGAGTCGATGCGCGCAGCGCAGGCTGCACGCCAAGGTATTGGTCCAGTGTGGTGAGATTGGTATAGCACTGCGTACCTTGTTTCAAGGTTCGTAGGTTCGAGTCTCCTTCAGCCAGAGATCAGTGCTTGTGTATATTTCGCCTGCTCTTGCGAATTACTTGCATTGTTAAAATCTCTAGTAAGGCTGATGCATGCAGGGGATGAGATGAAAAGCTGTAAGCCTTTTCCCTAAAAGCTGGCTGCCTTGGATCAACGTGTAGCGCAAGCTGCACGCCAAGGTATTGTCCAGTGTGGTGAGATTGGTATAGCACTGCGTACCTTGTTCCAAGGTTCGTAGGTTCGAATCTCCTTCAGCCAGAGATCAGTGTTTGTGTATATTTCGCCTGCTTTTGCGAATTCCTTGCACACACACATAAATATATATATATATATATATATATATATATATATATATATATATATATATATATATATATATATATGTGTGTGTGTGTGTGTGTATGTATATATATGTATGTGTGTGTGTGTGTATATATATATATATGTGTGTGTGTGTCGTGCCGAATATGTAAAACTGGTCAATTAGCAAGAACTCATTTAAAATTAAGTCCTTTCTAAAATTTTCTCTTATACGTTTAAAGATATATTTTTTTCATTAATGTTAATATAATTTTTTTTTATTTTGCTCCAAAAGAATCTTAGAAAACTTACCTAACCTTATTATAACAAGAACAATTTATTTTAGCCTAACCCAACTAAATATATTTTAGATTTGTTTACAGTAATTTAATACTAAACAAACACAGTGAAATACATTTTTTTCGTTAGGTTCAGAATGATTTTGGCGACATTATTGCATACACAAATTTTCACTTGTCCTATATGGCAAGATGAGCGTTGATATTTAAGCCAAGATCGCAAGTTCTGCCTATTCGGCACGACATATATATATATACATATATATATATATATATATATATATATATATATATATATATATATATATATATATATATATATATATATATATATATATATATATATACATATGTCGTGCCGAATAGGCAGAATTTGCCATCTTGGCTTAAATAGCAACGCTCATCTTGCCATATAGGACAAGTGAAAATTTGTGTATGCAATAATTTCGCCAAAATCATTCTGAACCTAAGGGAAAAAATATATTTGATTGTGTTTGTTTAGTACTAAATTATTGTAAATGTATTTAAAATATATTTAGTTGGGTTAGACTAAAATAAATTGCTCTTGTTATAATAAGGTTAGGTATGTTTTCTAAGTTCCTTTTGGTGCAAAATTAAAATTTTTTACATTAACATTAATCAAAAAAATATATCTTTAAACGTATAAGAGAAAATTTTAGAAAGGGCTTAATTTTAAATGAGTTCTTGCTAATTGACCAGTTTTACATATTCGGCACGACATATATATATATATATATATATATATATATATATATATATATATATATATATATATTGAAAATCTGTGTATGCAATAATTTCTCCAAAATCATTCTGAACCTAACGAAAAAAATATATTTCACTGTGTTTGTTTAGTATTAAATTATTGTAAACAAATTAAAATATATTTAGTTGGGTTAGGCTAAAATAAATTGCACTTGTTATAATAAGGTTAGGTAAGTTTTCTAAGTTCCTTTTGGTGCAAAATTATAAATTTTTACATCAACATTAATGAAAAAAATATATCTTTAAACGTATAAGAGAAAATTTTAGAAAGGACTTATTTTTAAATGAGTTCTTGCTAATTGATCAGTTTTACATATTCGGCACTATATATATATATATATATATATATATATATATATATATATATATATATATATATATATATATATATATATATATATATATATATATATATATATATATATATATATATATATGTATGTATGTGAACAAATATGCAGATTTGGTCGGTAAGCAAACTCTTGACTGTCTGTTGACAGGAGAGGTGTATGTTGTAAAGAAATAAAAAGCTTGGAGAGCAGTTAAGTTTACCTGAGTGTAATACAGACCTGTACTGAGGTAAAAACCTCGTTCTCCAACACTAACTACCTCTGTCATTTACACTTCCCACCACTTTCCATTCCCTAACCTTCTAACAATTTTCATTCCTCAATCCTCCAACACATTCCAATCCCAGTAACTCCTCCAACACATTCCACTCCCAGTAACTCCTCCAACACATTCCACTCCCAATAACTCCAACAATTCCCACAAATTTCCTCTCCCTAATTCAGCTCCTCAGTTTTTTCCAAAAATCATTTACCAATACTCTTCGTTAGAGCATTATTATATGCTTTTAATTCCTCCCTACTCTCCCAAGCTCTTTCATTTCCCCAACTCTTACCATACCTCTGCAAGTCTCCCCAGCTCTGCACGATTCACTACACTCAACACTCCACGCTCTTATCCCCAACATTGCATGCTCCTCCATACCGCTCCTTGATTCTCCACAACAACATGCTTTTCCTAACTCTCCACGCTTCTCCAAACACTTCACGCTTTACCGCACTCCCCTTTCCTCCCCAACGCTCTCTGCTCTCCCCCAACACTCCCTGCTGCTTCATAGCGCTTCTTGCTCTACCCCAACACTCACCCACTGCTTCCTTCTCTTCAACAATCATCCACTGCTTCCCAACGATTCCTGCTCCTCCTCACCGCTTCGTGTTCCTCCCCAACACACCCGCTGCTTCCCAACGCTGCATGCTCCTACCCACCACTCACCCGTTGCTTCCCAACGCTTCCTGTTTCTCCCCAACGCACCTGCTGCTTCCCAACGCTTCCTGCTCCTACCTAACACTCACCGCTGCTTCCCAGCACCCGGCATGACCCTTCTCTACCTTCTATGACCTATGCAGTCTTTTTAAAATCTCAGGAAAAGCTGAACCGCAAGGCTCCCACTCCCTCGATTGTCATGCAAATGAAATATTTCCTCTTACCACTCCCTGGGATCGCTGCCGTAGATGGTGCGTTGCCAGCCACCACACCTGCTCTTTCTCTCTCTCTCTCTCTCTCTCTCTCAGTTCTTTCGCTTGCTCGCTTGCTCGCTCTGTAATCCTAATATTAATTGGAACAATCTACCAGAGGATCAATAAATAAACAAAGTAGTAATTAGTATGGCCGAGAATTGCTTTCCAACTCAGCTTAAGAATCGCACACTTGACAAGAATGTACAGCATCTTTCCCTTACCAAGGACAGTGATCTAATAATCTCCCGTGAAGTCGGGGAGATATTAGCTCCTAGTGTACATAATATTATCAACCTTAAAGTGACAAAGTATTATGCTTCAAAGTGGCTACCAGTTGTGATACCTAATGTACTACTGTAGTGTTTCTGTACTACAGGGCAGCTGACTGCAAGAAATGAATTGTTACTTCTGAAACGTGTCGTCTTAATATCAACGTTGATTTCGTAAATTCATTTATAAGTTTATGAAACCTGTAGATGAGTTCTTGAGTTTAATGATAACTAGCATCGCGATTGTAGAACAACCCTCTGGGCCCCTCAAGTTTGAACTGGCGACGGCTGTCCAGAGGCATGCAAATGTTTTGCACATAACGCGTCAGCCAGTATATTTAGCCAGAATATGCAATGCCCAGTACTTCAGTCTCGCATTTTTGTTTTTCATACTGTGAATCAAAATCTGTTATGATTAGGGGCAACTCGCCCAGATACACCTTAAAATGTTAATGTGAGCGTCGTCTTCTCTATGGTACTGTAATTCTTCTGATGTTTCTTCAGCTTGATGGAGTACAGAAAAACACATACGCCTCTGATTTGTAAAGAAAAACGCCAATTCTCACCTAACTAGCGTTCATATGTTTATCCCAAACGAACTAACGAAAGAAGAAAAAATCGGGCAAAAATGTCGGTACAGAAAAATCACATCACGGCTTTTCTAGTAGCAGGCACTTTAATGTTGCGAATTGCCTCTACTTTTCCTGTGATAAGCGACACCCTGCCGTGTCCAATGACATTGCCCAGGAAAATCACCGTCTGACGATCAAACTGGCTTAACCGTCAGACGGTGAGTACTAAACAACTTCTAAAATAAAGCTTCCAAATGCAACATGGTGTTTTTAACAGTGATGAGGTATGCTTAAACACCCTGTAACCTGTTTATAATCCGAGTTAAAAGACGTGGAAATGTTGCTGGCGCGCTTCACATCTCAAAAGTCTTTATTTATAGTTATGTACCAGTAAGCCTTCTTTTATGTTAAAGACAGAGAGGTCACTTTTTAACTATCAGTCAAAGGAATCTGATAATATCCCTGCAACAGTTACAGTTTTGACATATACTTCGCAAGTCACACCAGGTCAGTGGTGTCGTATTTTCTAAGTCAAGGATACAATTCGGTTTAGTGACAGCATTGACCCTATGGTAGTCCGTTCTCGACTAGTATATGGTTGCTGCATAATAGAAACAACATTGTGTACATCCACATTGTGAAAAATCTACTGCACATAACCGAGGAACATCCTAAAAATGTATCGAAAATTGGCTATATATTTTTTATTAGACCAGACACAAGCTTATCTGGCTTCCATAAAATCATAGTGTTATTAAGGTAAACATTAACGTCACGACACCATCAACACTTAATTTATAGTGCTCCGGGATAATAAAGCAGTATTAATTACCCATAAAAATCTAAGGCAAGGGACCAACACAGACTGTAACAAGTCTGGAGAAAAGTTCACCAATCACTGGTATTAGGACTTGTGTTATAAGATGACCAGATTTCCCTATAATCTGACAAAATTCATATATTCGATCATGAGCAGAGATTGTCAGGCGAGGTCAGAAAAAAATCTTAGCAGTTTTTTGCTAACGTTTTCTTTGCACCTAGATTACCACCCTTGGTACTGATGAATATGACACACATGTAACACCTGTCGTCTTCATTTATTAAGATGCTTCGGCTAACTGGTTTTTTCAATCCAGTATAGAGAATAAATACTGGAGACTGTGGAAGACGTGGAGAGGTAATTTGTTGCGATCAATACCTCAGCCCTGACAAGAAGTATTCTGTCCTTCAGTCTTGATGAATCTGAAACAGAAGCATGAACATGGAGACTTGTATACTCGAGCCATAGAAAAGGTGCATCAGCGAAGATGTACCGCCCACCTATATGATGTGCGAGGATGAGTTGTCATACTATCAACCCGCCAACACAGGACACCACTGTCCACCGTTGCCATATACCAATCATCAACCCAGCAGTCCTCGAACCTTCACCCTCAGATCTCCCACTAAGAAAACAAACTTGTTACCATGTAAAGTGACCATTATTATGTCACTTTATGAAGTAATTGTAGAAAGATGGCAGAAACAAGGGCAAGGAAAACACCTGTTATCTTTTAATTTTCAGATTAACAAAATCTTGTATGTTTTTAACATAGAATTTCATAAAACATGCAAGAGAGGGGTGAGCAACCTGCAGTGATTTGAGTTAAAAATTTAAGAATCAATCATTTTGAATTTACAGAACGTAGAATGCATAAAAGGTAAATTATTGTAATATTTTCTGTTTAATGTGCAAATAAAAACTGTCAAGAAAAAAGCTAGTCACCAAGGTTCAGTACTTGCCCGGGTAATGCTCCTAATTTATATTCATGGTTTACCACAAGGATAATTAACTATATCAATATGGTAATCGAAGTAAAAATTTTGAATGAGTGAATTGCTGAAGGAATGCACTGATTTGTTCATAAATGTGCAATACAGGTTAATGTTGATAATTGCCATGCATTTACAATGGGAAAAAGGGTAAATTCTCATGTGGAATATAGATTGATAAAATCTTTAGCATAACTGAATAATAAAAAAAAGCTCTGAAATACTACAAACTCTGGCCATACAATAGAGCGGAAAAATAATGTAGGGGACCTGGGAGTAGTAATGTCTGAGGATCTCACTTTCAAGGATCACAACAGTGCCACGATCACAAGTGCAAAGAAAATGATAGGATGGATAATGAGAACGTTCAAAACGAGAGATGCCAAGCCAATGATGATCCTTTTCAAATCACTTGTTCTCTCTAGGCTGGAATACTGCTGTACATTAACATCTCCATTCAAAGCAGGTGAAATTGCAGATCTAGAGAGTGTACAGATATCCTTTACTGCACGTATAAGTTCTGTCAAGCACCTTAACTACTGGGAACGCTTGTTCTCTCTAGGCTGGAATACTGCTGTACAGTAACATCTCCATTCAAAGCAGGTGAAATTGCAGATCTAGAGAGTGTACAGAGATCCTTTACTGCACGTATAAGTTCTGTCAAGTACCTTAACTACTGGGAACGCTTGGAGGCACTTGACTTGTACTCGTTGGAACGCAGGTGAGAGAGATATATCATAATCTACACTTGAAAAATCCTGGAAGGAATGGTCCCGAATCTGCACACAGAAATCACTCCCTACGAAAGTAAAAGACTGGGCAGGCAATGCAAAATACCCCCAATTAAAAGTAGGGGCGCCATTGGTACACTAAGAGAAAACACCATAAGTATCCGGGGCCCAAGACTGTTCAACAGCCTCCCATCAAGCATTAGGGGAATTACCAATAAACACCTCGATGCCTTCAAGAGAGAGCTGGACAGATACCTAAAGTCAGTGCCGGATCAGCCGGACTGTGGCTCGTACGTTGGACTGCGTGCGGCCAGCAGTAACAGCCTGGTTGATCAGGCCCTGATCCACCGAGAGGCCTGGTCGTGGACCGGGCCGCGGGGGCGTTGATCCCCGGAATAACCTCCAGGTAAGCGGTAAGCTGTCATAGAAGCCTGTTTTGGGTGGTAGGCGGATATTGTAGCCCGCACGGGACGGCAGGTGACTGTTGTAACCCATCCTGGGAGACAGGCGGCTGTTGTAGGTTGCGTTGAGCGGCGGTGGGGGGATGGTCTGTTGTCACTGTGGAGAGTGAGGTAGCTATCGTAGCGCGTGCGGATCGGCAGGCGGCTATTGTAGCCCGCGCAGGACGGCAGCCGGCAGTTGTAGCCCGCGCGGAACAGCAGTTTAATAACATTGGTTATGGTAGCTACGGCCGTCATTTACTTGATGACACGAGTCCCGTGACACCACCGACCTTATAGTAATCCTCTTGATGGCAAGGTGATCCTCACCGTCCCTCATATCGGAAGGATGACGGAATAACTGGCAGTAACATGCCTCTCACCTCCCGAGGGCTGTGATAATTGAGGCAATAACATCCCATTGATGTCTAAAGTGTAGATGCTTGCAAAAAAAAGGTGCATCCTTTTAAATAGTATCTGATCTTTTGCTTTGTATGCATTCCAATGGCCCTTTCCTATGTGAACGAAACAGTCTTCCGTTCACATCACATACCTTTCTCCGTGACAATCACCCAAACATCGTCGACTCTTTACTTAAGCAAAATGATAAACTTGATTGAGGGTATGTAGATTATGTCTTTGTATTATAAGTCATGTAAGAAAACAGAGCAACCTAGTATATCTTCCTCTGCACGTTGACTATGTTTATTTTATTTTAGGGCAGGTTAAAGTAGGTATTGGCAGATTGGGTTTGGTTACTCGGGGTATGATCAGGTCAGATTAGGAATCAGGGGTATTTATAGTGGGTTCTGAGAGATTCTGATTTTTTGTTCTTTTAATGAAAAGGTGACTGATAGCGCAGAAAGAATTACGATCTGAAGATCTTTTATATGCATTTACAATATATTTGAATGTGAATGATGAGAGATATCCATGATTTAGAAGTGTTTTGAGTGAACAGGTAATTCCATCAATGTACTGCCTCTATGCAGTCACGACAAGAAGTAGTCTCTCGTTCACTCTGGGTTATCAAGTACTCTACAAGTGCTTCTTGGTTCTTTAGAGTTATGATCATATTAATGTTATTAAATACATTTAAATATCTTGTTCTTTATTCCGAGCAGTGAAGCATGATGTTTTGTAAAAGATCTTTTTTTATTAGGCTATAAAAAAAAATCAGAAAGAAGCTAGAAATGATGTGTCAGTTTTCTCAAAATTTTATGTGCTTAATTGCCAATACAGTATAAAATAATAATGAATGATGTTCAGAATAAAAGGATTTTTTTCCTTCAACATGTGTAGTGTCAGCTTCCTTGCTAATGAAAGGGTGATTAATATTTTCTTTTCAATGTTTTTCAAGTCATACAGTATTAATGGTAGTTTTTTCCGATTCTCTCTTCAGTAATATTTGGACATGCAGTATTAGAAAAAATTACACCTTTTCTTTTAATACTGATTATTGGTTGCAACCTGGTAGAAATAGTGATAACTAAATACAGCTAACTAGACACTATAGGAGAACGGAAACCTGCATTAAGACACTGCTTCACTTGGAGACACCGCTTTTTCAAGTCTATAGAGAGTACATGGTAAAAATGGGTATATATAACTGTAAACCAGGTAATGATGACGGTGTGTGCTGAGAAGCATGTAAACCAGGGTTTCCGCCAACTGGAAACTTTCCTGTATTTTGGTTATGGTATCTGTATTATGTATGAGAACCAGTTCAAGACATTTTCTTCTGTTTCTGCGTTTTTCTGGAACAACTGCTTGCTCTGAGTTAGTCCATATGGTGTGAAACCGTGTTGAGATGTAAAACTCAGGCGCTGTTGATTTTGAATTAGACACTTGAGCAACACTTAGGTATCTTTATTGTGAAAACGTTTCGCCAACCAGTGGCTTCCTCATTTCAATTCAGAAAAGAATTGGGCTGAGGAAGTCATTGGTTGGCGAAATGTTTCCACGATAAAGATAATACCCAAGTGTGGCACAAATGTCTAATTCGTCATCCTGTCGGTTCTCAGAATCATTGAACATTGTTTGTTGATTTTGTTAGGTATAAGGGCATATGTGTGAAGGTCCTGGAGAACGTTGCAGTAATAAAATGTCACAGTAGTTGCACATTTGTCCTTTCACTTAATGTATTGTCGGTAATTCTACCAACATTATTACAACATTGTTGATGGCGTGGCAAGCTGTCTCACCCATGTATACTTTATTTCGACTACTACAGGGAATGGTGTAGGTGCCTGCATCCTCTTCGTGGTTGGAGTTAACCTTCGTAGCTCTAGTAATGTTTTAGATAGTGGTGGAGGGTTCTATGCCATAATTTGTCAGGTAATATGATTTACGGTAATTTGATTCCAGTAATTTAACACCCAGTCATTTTCACCCCAAGTAATTTCACTCCATATATTACAATATATTCTGATTTAAATAGTTAAAAGTTAAGGATTTTATTTAAGTAGCTTCGAGATCTAACCTACCCTAACCTAACATACCCTAACCTAACATACCCCAACCTAACATACCCCAACATGACAACGTAACCTAACCTATCTTAATATAACGTAATCTAAACTAACTTCTAGCTTACCTAACATGAGGTACACAGGAAGTCAGGTTAGCCAAGGTCCAACTTGAGTAGAGTATTTGGAAGTAATAGTAGTTGTGCCTTCTATCTAATTTTACCTTCTCCATAAAATCTCTGTGGCTTTTCTTTTACCAGTGCAGTATTTTTACCTCCCTTATGTCATCAGTAGCCAGAGAGAATGGAGGTTAAGGAGAGAGCCTTCTGCTGTACTATTCTTGTCTCAACCATCTAATAATAACAAGTAGTCCTCCACTGTGATCGTAGTACCTAGTCTTTCTCTGTAGATAACCTTGTTGCAAATTTAAAAGTCTTCTCTTATCTGCCTTTCCTATGTGTCCTGTGTACGTCAAAGTTCGTATTATACACAACTATATAAACTTTGCAATCCGGTTAGTAAAAAAAATAGTAATATAATTTTAAATTACGTTGACTGAAAGGGCCTCGATGTCGAAAATTTTAAGATTTCGGGGGATATATTCCGAGGGCCGCTTCCTGTAGGGTAAT
>NC_091341.1:2408625-2548625 GCF_038502225.1 Cherax quadricarinatus
TCTCTAACTCTCATTGTAATACCTTCCTCCTCATTTTCTTTACGCTCCTCAGCACTTGTTATTTACAGGGGCAACTCAGGTGAAGCTGTGGACTTACGGTAAAATGCTTTTCTTCCGTTACTTACTGTGCAACAATTTGCAACTAATGTATGTGCTTACTTTTTTTTCCTGACTCATAAATGTTCAGTTTCACATTATTTTCTTTACCGTAAAATGCTTATGAACAACGTCGTACGTCCGGCAGCGTCTCAGTGTTAGTGGCTAGGGCTGCCGACGCTGCTGACGAAAATGTTTAAGAATTTTAATAACGAAAGCCTTTCGTGACTTCAGGTACGTTGAATTTTGTTTTGATATTTTTTTCATAATAAATGTCTCGTCTTCCCTCGTTTCTGTGGAATTATATTTCCAATATATACTTGAGTTTCTCTTGTGCGTAAATATGTAATCACTAAATATAAGCTGAAAAAATCGCTGCAGGTAATTTTATGCCACCATGAAATATCGGGCCATGAGCGGGTAATTTTGTGCCACCGTGAAAATTATATCGTGCCGTGAGAGCCAAAACATAATATGGCTGCGAAGATTCGTTCTCTCCGGTGAGTGGTCGTAATAGTCTTTCCCATTGAGTGGTCGTGATACACTCCTCAGAGTAGCGGGTGAGGAGAAAACCTTTTGTAGTACTAACTTAATCTCTACTGCCTACACAGAATTAGAGGTAGTGTAACTAGATACTAGTTAATTCTTCTCGATAGATAGCCTGGATATAGAGAGTAAGGTGTTGTGGAATGTGTGTTTGTCATGTACTCCTTGGAGTGGTTATTATGGTGATGTGTTATATGTATGTCATGTACTCCCTGGACTGGAAATGATGGTGTTGTTATATGTGTGTCATGTACTCCTTGGAGTGGTGATGATAGTGTTGTGTTATATGTGTGTCATGTACTCCCTGGAGTGGTGGTGATGTCCCGCCATTACCTGTGAGCGCAACCATTAACTGCCGTCTACCTCTATTACCCACCCCCACGAGAAGCACGCTATTTTCTTTTACCATTTAACTGGCATAAATTTAAGGGTCGACATAGACCACTTTAAGACTACATAGGCCACTTTAAACGGACCACTTTAAGATTCGGCATAGACCACTGTAAGACAACACAACCCACATTGAAGAAGAGTGGCAGGTAGTGGTGGTAGTTGTGGCGGTTATTGTAGTTATGAGTGCTGGTAGCGGGTGGTGCTGGTGCTTAGTGATAGATTAACGTAAGGGCATAAAAAAGGAGGATGGGGGGTCTCCAGGATCTCCAGATCTGAGGGGAGATTCCCTTGACCTCCAGGTGAGAGGAGTCTCCAGGACCTCCAGATGAGTGGGTTCCCAGGACCTCCAGGTGTGAATGGTCCTCAGGCCCTCCAAGTGTGGGGGTTCACAGGACCTTCATGTGACTCCAGAAACGAGGTAACCTTACAGGCTATCCACCCTCACTCTGATGTTTCAGAGTACTGGTGAGTGAACCAGAATTACCTCAGACCATCAGCTTCTCTCGCGCCTCCACCTGATAAACACCATATGGTAGAGCTGCTTCTCTATGGATGTGTTATCACTGTTATAATAGTGTTCTCATATTCATTATTGATCCCCAGAGGGAAGGGACCTTTAAGTTGGTGCCTGAATTCTTTTTCTTTTTTCTTTGTTTTTCCTTTCAACTTTTTATTTCACTCGTAACTCGAGGCTTCATCCGTTAGCCTTTAAAATTTCGAGGCTTGTTTACAATAACTGGGGGCCAGATTTTTGTAACAATTGGCACGTGTATGTGCCTCTTGATAAATGTTGTTGAACCCATTCTCAGTATCCTGGAATGATCCAGTAATTTCCAAAATTTTCAGCGGCGCAGCTTAAACATTCAAAAAGGTGCCTTCTAATTCCAAGACAATGGACAGTTAAATTCAAATATGTAGGTGCCGATTTACCCATTTTATGTATAAATTATTGTGAAATGTTTATTCCCATTAAATTACGTTAAATAAATTACAGTTTATAACTTCTGAACACCTTCAGTATTTTATAGCTGATGCATCTTAGAGTCATATTAATACTTGTTGAGTTATGTTTGTGTGGAGGCAAATTTGTCAGTGTAGTAAAATAATTAATGAAGCTTGGAAACTGTGCCATAACTAGAGAATGCCACATTTGAGTATTTTATAAATTTTTAGTGTTGTGTTTTCCTCAGAGGAAGCTTTGCTTTGATCTTAGGTATGTAAGTTTAAATATGTCATTTTTATTAATCAGATTTTCTGTAAAATAACGAGAATGTCTCTTGTGGTCAGAAATATATCACAGGGGTTATTTCTATTGAGTCATCCTAGGTTAAATCTACATAATGTTTATTTAATAAAGCTTACTTGCTTACGTGCATACTTAAACCTTTTACACTGGTAAATCTTAGGTTGATAAAAGCTTCGATATATTTTGGCCTGTGTTAGCCTCAAGTTGCCTTTTAATAGGAGAAACTGGGGAAATTTAATTGCTGATATTCATGAGATAATGACTGAGTGCCTCATCCAATTCCCTTCACCTTTCAATGCTGATAACTTGATAATGCAAATTCTGAGTGGCTTCAAGCTTTAGGATATTGGTCCCTCCAAGATAAAAAGAGAATGTGTCTGCAGTTTGGCTTTAAGCTGGTGTTTTTCAGTGGAGGGTTTGAATTAGTTTAGGGCTGTGTATGCCCTAATTTGCCACTTTAATTGAAAAAAATGGATATTAGTGTCTATGTGATGACTTGTGAATACTAAATCTGATTCGCTTCACATCTTCAGAGCAAATACCAAACTACATTAAAAATTTATGCCGCACTCTGCACTAATATTTTCGCATGCATTGACGAACAGGGGCCTGGGGATGTGCAGCACAGGAATGCTTTTGTCGAATCACGCAGCTACTGAAATACATCTACTCTCTAATTTATTATACACAAATCTGTTAAACTTATGCTGCACTTTTGTACATAATTGTATATAGGGTGTATACATTGTGTATATAAGTGAACCTGCAAAGCTCTGTTGTGTGTGCTTTATTTTTCTCATCTTGACTAAACTGCACTGAACTGGTGTACCGCACGATTTAGTACTACAGGCTTCGGTCCGATATAGTTATTTTCCATAGCACAACAAAGAATTCAGAAAGTGAGGAATATAGTTTTGCACTCTGAAGTATTGGTGCGGAAGTTGTAGTTCATAGGATCATTTGAAGTGTAATATCTGTGCACTTCTCCCACGGCAGCTGTTGACTAAGTGATGATGAATGTGTTTTATTGTGTAGGTCACGCTACCTTGTTGGGAAACGGTCGATGTGTTTAAAAGATTTTTTTCTCAGCATGCAGACCAAAGAAGGAGCATAGACAGAGGCAGAAGAATCAGGAAGAGGAGGAGGAGGAGGTGGAGTCTGGGGAGGCGGCGATGAAGGCATTGGAGGAGGGTGAGGAAGAGGAGGAGGAGCAGCAGCAACAACAACAGCAGGACGAGAATGCAGAAAAGGAGGAACAGCAAGAGCAACAGTAGGAAGAGTTGGTGGAGCATCATTGTCAACAACAACATCAGCGTCATCATCATCGGGAGGTGCTGGTGGCAGCGGCAAGCGAGCGTGTGTACCCCCGCGGATAACAATTAGCAGGCTCTCCAATGACCCTCCCAGACAAGAACTGTTCCTGAATACCTACACAGACAGAAACCGACAGACAGACAGGCACAGTACCCCCTGCATGTCACTCAGGAGCAACTTTTAAATGATGCGTTAAAGCATTGCCATCCAGGAATTCGAAATAGAGAAAAACCCCTGAAATAAAAGCAACGTAGCGGATGCGGCTGTAAGAAAAGGAATTTAGATGTATTGTGTAGAAAGAAAGTTCAGTGTGGAACGAATCGTTCCTAAGGAATTGAGTGAATAGTATGAAAGGTAAGGTTCAATGTCAGAGGGAGAGAGACTTTGCGTGTGTGTTGGTTATCATTTGTCAAAGGCATTTGCCGGTAAGACACTTGGCCTGGGTGTGTGTTAGTTACCAAGTATCAGTTACACTTGTCCATAGACATTTGGCCTGTGATGTGTGTGTATGTGTACTCGCCTAATTCACCTAATTGTGGTTGCAGGGGTCGAGTCATAGCTCCTCTTTACTGGTCGCTACTAGGTCCACTCTCTCCCTGCTCCATGAGCTTTATCATTCCTCTTCTTTATTAACCACCTATGTATGGATTCTACCTCCACTACATCACTCTCCAGAGTGTTCCACTACCTGATAACTCTGTGATTGAAGAAGTACTTCCTACCTTCTCTGTGACTCATCTGAGTCTTCAACTTGCAGTTGTGACCCATTGTTGCTGTGTCCAATCTCTGAAACATCTCGTCTCTATCCGCCTTGTCAGTTCCTCTCAGTATTTTATATATCGTTATCATGTCCCCCCCATCCTTCCTGTCCTCCAGCGTCGTCAGATCGATTTCCCTTAACCTCTCTTCGTAGGACATACCCCTTAGCTCTGAGATTAGTCTTGTTGCAAACCTTTGCACGTTCTCTAATTTCTTGACGTGCTTAACCAAGCGTGGGTTCCAGACTGGTGTTGCATACTCCAATATGGGCCTGATGCGCACCGCGTACAGAGTCTTGAACTATTCCTTATTAGGGTGTAGAAATGCTATTCTTAGGTTTCTCAGGCGCCCATATGCTGCAGCAGTTATTTGGTTGATATTCTCAGATGTATTTGTGTGTGCGTGCGTGTGTGTGTGTGTGTGTGTGTGTGTGTGTGTGTGTGTGTGTGTGTGTGTGTGTGTGTGTGTGTGTGTGTGTGTGTGTGTATTGTCCTGTATGTGGTTTCAGGTGAATGTGTGTGTGTGTGTCGGGGGACTCCTGAGGCGCGTGCTGTATGGACGAGTCACCATGTATGTCTTGCTTCCTCCTGGGACCCTCGGCTCCTCGGCCCTCAAGCCTCAGCGTCTCAAAACCGATTGGCAACGCTTGTAATCAAATTTTGGTTACGCTTAAAGGGATTAGAATGTGGGAGGCAGTGCGAGAGGTAGAGCGTGGGAAGGAGTAGATGGACGGGAGGTAGGAAGGGGAATAAAGATTTCTTCCTGGGATTGACGCCTTAAAAGGAAAGAAGGGGAAATGGAAGGATTATGATAAATGAGACCAAGAAAGATTATTATTTACTAAATAACGTTTCTTGTGTCCACGGTTACACTGCAAAACTATCAGACTCTTTCATTTCTAAGTGTTTCAGAAGATGATGGTTTGATAATCGAAGCCAGACACCCGAAATCACGACGCGACCCATCCCATATACGACACTTGGTGGGTCACGCAGATTTTGGCTTGTTTACCCTAAGTTATGATCGATCTGCAGAGCGTCCCATTGTTTAGGGGTATCACCGTGAATTACTGCAGAAGACCCGGCATAAATATAACAGTAATGGGCTGAAAAATCGCCGTATTATAATAAGTAGAGGGTGAGAATCATAGACGCAGCATTTGTTTCTATAAGCTCGGTAGATGAAACCCAGTATCTTTTATAGATCGGTAGATGAAACCCAGTATCTTTTATAGATCGGTAGATGAAACCCAGTATCTTTTATAGATCGGTAGATGAAACCCAGTATCTTTTATAGATCGGTAGATGAAACCCAGTATCTTTTATAGATCGGTAGATGAAACCCAGTATCTTTTATAGATACGTAGATGAAACCCAGTATCTTTTATAGATCGGTAGATGAAACCCAGTATCTTTTATAGATCGGTAGATGAAACCCAGTATCTTTTGTAGATCGGTAAATGAAAGCCAGTATCTTTTGTAGATCGGTAAATGAAAGCCAGTATCTTTTGTAGATCGGTAAATGAAACCCAGTATCTTTTGTAGATCGGTAAATGAAAGCCAGTATCTTTTGTAGATCGGTAGATGAAACCCAGTATCTTTTGTAGATCGGTAAATGAAAGCCAGTATCTTTTGTAGATCGGTAAATGAAAGCCAGTATCTTTTGTAGATCGGTAGATGAAACCCAGTATCTTTTATAGATCGGTAGATGAAATCCAGTATCTTTTGTAGATCGGTAAATGAAACCCAGTATCTTTTGTAGATCGGTAAATGAAAGCCAGTATCTTTTGTAGATCGGTAAATGAAACCCAGTATCTTTTATAGATCGGGAGATGAAACCCAGTATCTTTTATAGATTGGGAGATGAAACCCAGTATCTTTTATAGATCGGGAGATCAAACCCAGTATCTTTTATAGATCGGGAGATGAAACCCAGTATCTTTTTGTAGATCGGTAGATGAAACCCAGTATCTTTTATAGATCGGGAGATGAAACCCAGTATCTTTTATAGATCGGGAGATGAAACCCAGTATCTTTTATAGATCGGGAGATGAAACCCAGTATCTTTTATAGATCGGTAGATGAAACCCAGTATCTTTTATAGATCGGTAGATGAAACCCAGTATCTTTTATAGATCGGGAGATGAAACCCAGTATCTTTTTGTAGACCGGTAGATGAAACCCAGCATCTTTTTATAGATCGGTAGATGAAACCCAGTATCTTTTATAGATCGGTAAATGAAACCTAGTATCTTTTATAGATCGGTAAATGAAACCTAGTATCTTTTATAGATCGGTAAATGAAACCTAGTATCTTTTATAGATCGGTAAATGAAACCTAGTATCTTTTATAGATCGGTAAATGAAACGTAGTATCTTTTATAGATCGGTAAATGAAACCTAGTATCTTTTATAAGATCAGCAGATGAAACCAAGTATCTTTTATAGATCGGTAAATGAAACCCAGTATCTTTTATAAGATCGATAGATGAAACATTGAGATATAAATGAGGTAAGATAAATAGGGATGACAGGTGATGTCCAGTGCGCTTAAACACAAGTAGTTATATTTGGGCAAGTTACAACTATGCTAGAACACGGGCTGCTAAGACATGGATGATTGTTTATGGGATTAATACAACATAAGGATGCTTACATACGAAATTTTGAAGAACTGATCTATTATTATATTTACAGGAAGGGCAAAATGTGCGTGGGTTATTTAACGCATAGAGAAATGGGGGCTTGATCCTCCTTCCGCTAAATGCAAGACGGAAATAATAATTTATCAGACATTCTTTCATCCCAAACAAACGTTGAAGCTAATGTGTGGGAATGTTCTTTAGTAACTAGTGCCGTATAAAAATCCATAGTATGCGAGTACTTGGTCAAGGAGTTTCAGAGATATTAACCATCCGCAGAAATGGAGATTTTATTAGCGCAAAGGATATATATATATATATATATATATATATATATATATATATATATATATATATATATATATATATATATACGTTTAAAGATATATTTGTTTGTATTTATGTAATGTAAAAATAAATAATTTTGTACCAGAAGAACCTTAGAAAACTTACCTAACCTTATTATAACAAGCGCAATTTAATATACTCTAATCCAACTAAAAATATTTTTAGATACGTTTACGATAATTTAATAATAAACAAACACAGTGAAATATATTTTTTCGTTAGGTTCAGAATGATTTTTGCTTACCTTATTCGGCAAGAAGAGCGTTGCTATTTAAGCCAAAATCGCAAGTTTTACCTATTCGGCACGACACACACACACACACACACACACACACACACACACACACACACACACACACACACATACATACACACACACACACACACACACACACACACACACACACACACACACATATATATATATATATATATATATATATATATATATATATATATATGTGTGTTTGTGTGTGTGTGTGTGTGTGTGTGTGTGTGTGTGTGTGTGTGTTGTGTGTGTGTGTGTGTGTGTGTGTGTGTGTGTGTGTGTGTGTGTGTGTGTTTTGGAGCCTAGCTAGGCTCCTCCCTCTCTCTCACTTTCCTTGGTGGTTTCAAGCTGGTAGGACCTCTGGGTCCTTCTTTTTTATTTTTTGGGCAGCATGTGTGCCCCAGAGGTGAGGTCTATACCTTTAGTTGTAGCCATCATACCCAGGGTGACTAAAGTGTGTCAAAAAACTGGATAAGGTCATCAAGAGGAAAGAAGGGCTAATTGTTTCAGATGCACCATATGGGCTGTCCTAGGGGAGCAGCTAAGCGATGTGCAAGCTTAAGACGTGACAATCTGCTAACCACATCAGTCATCAAGGCAGTGCGCAACTACACAAGAACGGATAATTGTGTCCCTTTGCCCCATCATCGCAGGAATTACAGAGGTAGACCCAAGAATAATTCCACTAAAAACGAGAAAATTTGCACACAGGTTAACAAAAAAATTGAAGAAAGTAACACAGTTGGAACAATCAGAATAATTACAAGTGACGACATTGTAGCCCCCAAAGATGAGACCACAGCCCAAGCACTAAGCGACAAGCATCCAGCAAGGGACACCATAGCCATCAGTAACAACCCTGAGGAAGACCCCATCACTGAACAATTAATTTTGCCAGAATCAGAAGTCTGTAAGGCGATAGTGTCATTTCCAGCAGGATCTGCAGGAGGTTACACTGGAATTCGACCACAACACCTCAAACAGATGGTAAATCCAGTACTCGGTGCATCTGCATCAATTCTTCTCACCGAGTTAACAACTTTCGTCAACAACTGTCTGGCTGGGCGAATCCCAGAAGAAATTAAACCTTTCTTTTTTGGAGCCTCACTATGTGCTTTGAAGAAGAAGGATGGGGGAATCAGACCCATTGCTGTTGGTAACACTCTTCGCCGTCTCGTTGCCAAAGCAGCAGTAAGAAACATTCGTCTAGAAGCTGCCAGTTTACTCCAGTCACACCAGCTGGGCTTTGGGGTCTCTCAGGACAGTGAAGCCGCAGCTCATGCAGCAAGGGCCTACATCAGGGACCTACCAGAAGACATGGCCGTAGTCAAACTTAATTTTAGAAATGCCTTTAATATGGTGAAGAGAGATGTCGTCTTGTCGGCCGTTTGGGATCAGTTCCCCAATGTTTTTCCCTTCATTTCAGCCGGCTACAGCAAACCCTCAATTCTTTTGTTTGGAGAACATGATATTCTCTCATCAGAGGGTGTTCAGCAGGGTGACCCACTCGCTCCACTTCTCTTCTGCTTGGCAGTAAGAGAACTAACTTCCAGCCTATGCAGTGAGCTCAACATCTGGTACCTGGATGGTGGCACTCTGGCAGGTACTGAAGAGTCCCTATTAGAGGACCTACAACTGGTGAAAACACAGGGAGAAGACTTGGGACGTCATCCTCAATCCCTCCAAGCGTGAAATCATTACAGCGAACCAGGAAATAATCATTGCCGTGCGAAGAATCCTCCCAGAAGTCTGTACTACCACTCCGTCCAACAGTACCCTCTTGGGAACACCGCTGGGCCACCAGGCCATCGACATTGTCCTCAAGGACAAATTGAATGACCTGATGAGAATGGAGGAAAGAATAAGCGATCTTGGTGCCCATGATGCTCTGTATCTCTTCACAAGGTGTCTTACTATGCCAAGACTCACTTCTTGAGGTGTGCACCCTCTTTTGACAGCACAACACTCGACGAATATGACGCACACCTGAGATAAACCTTGAAGAAGGTACTGAACCTGTCAATATGGGATCAGGCAACCCTCCCAGTGCGACTGGGAGGTATAGGGGTGCGCAAAGCAACGCATGTTGCTTTACCTGCTTTTCTGCATTAACCAAGAAGATCGCCCCCGAGCGCTTGAGAGACGTGGTAGGAGCTCGAGACCCCAGGTTTACTGAAGCAACGATGCGGTGGGACACTGTTGCAGACTCCTCCAGTAGACCAGCTCCTCTCAAAGAGCACAAACAGTCCCACTGGGACAAGCCCATCATGGAAAAAAATCGCCAACACAATGCTCACCAACGCTTCAGGAAAAAACAAAACTCGTCTCCTTAGCGGTGAAGGCACCACACTCAGGAGAGTTCCTTCTAGCTGCTCCCAATTCCTCCCTGGGCACTCGACTCGACCCACAGGTCATTCTGATTATTGTTGCTCTTCGCCTAGCCGCCCCCATCCTCACCGAACATAGGTGTACTGTATTTGCGGAGGGGAGACGGCTGATCAATTAGGACTTCATGGTCTCATGTGTCACACATCAGAAGGGAAGTATGCCAGACATGAGGAGGTCAATGACATCATAAAGAGAAGCCTTGTCACAGCCCGTTGCCCGGCTCAACGGGAACCCTAGGTGCAGAGGTCTGACGGAAGTCAAAAGCATCCTGATGGAGTCACTATGCTTGCCTGGGACTACACCTGTGCCGCCACATTGGCAGACACCCACTTGCCATACTCCATAGCTGAAGGGGGCGGAACTGCCAGCCACAGGGAGGCCCAGAAGACCCGCAAATAAGAAGACCTTCCCCCTTGCTATAACTTCATCCCAGTAGGGTCGGAAACCCTTGGAGCATGGGGCAAGTGTGCTCTAAAGTTCCTCAAAAAGCTGGGTGAAAACCTCATCATAGAAACCAAGGACCACAGGGCGACCAGCTTCATCTTTCAGAGACTCAGTGTCGCGATCCAGAGAGGAAATGCCTGCAGCATTCTGGGCACGCGGCCCACTGCCGGGAAGCTGGACGAAGTATTCGAGATGTAGCTCTGAGTTGTTATCTGTTGTTTTACTCCGTATTGTATTTTTGTTAATGTATCTTGTTTTTAAATAAAACATATGTAGAATATATAGGGGGTGGTAGGAGAAAATTTCCAAACAGCTTCAGGGAGAACCTTAAGTTTTCCCTGAAACAAGTTTATTATTTTCTCTGAGGATGAGGGTCCCCAGGACAATTCTAGAGGTGGTACCTTAATTTATATATATATATATATATATATATATATATATATATATATATATATATATATATATATATATATATATATATATATATATATATATATCTCAATAACAACACTGCACTAGCCAAGGACTCGAACCCATGCTGCTTTGGCCTGCCTCATGGTGAGCGAAAACACATGACGCCCTTACCCACTGGACCATGAGGCAGGCCAAAGCAGCATGGGTTCGAGTCCTTGGCTAGTGCAGTGTTGTTATTGATCAATACCACTCGTTCGTGGTCACAATATATATATATATATATATATATATATATATATATATATATATATATATATATATATATATATTATGCAGAACAACCACTCTGAGCAAATAGTGAAATTCCAAGCGCTTTCGTGACTTCTCACATTATCAAGGAACTATAAAAATGATAGGTAACAGGAAGGCATATAAGGACGAGACTACACCTCACTGCCACCCCCAACAATACCTGACTTTTTATGATGATGTAGGTAGGTGGTCAGTGATCCGTGAAACAGAGCTTATATTCTACCCAAAAATTTGTCTAATGTACCTTAAATTCTTCCCAAATTTTATTAATTATAAGTGAATCCCCCGGCTAGCCGCAGTTTATTGATTAAATACCACTTGTTCTTGGTTACAATAATATATGGTATAAACCCTGGCAATAAATACCGACAAGTTGGTTTAGAAAAACATGTGAGCAAACACTAGGACATAGGTGGCCACCTTGCCAAATACCTTTCAACACTTCTGGGCACCATCTGTCAAGCCCACCTCTCTCGAATTTCCAACCTGAATGTTAAAAACAGAAGCATGGTTTCCTTCAATGTCACAGCCAACGTTCCTACTGATGCTGCTATAAATATTCTGAGACAGAGACTCACTGAAAACCACGACGTACCTTTACCTCTTCTAGATATCATCAGTCTAGTGGATCTCTGTGTTAATTTCAACTTCTTCAAATATTAGGACAACTATTACAAAGCTTTGGGATGGCAATGGGCAGCCGTCTCAGTGCTGTGCTTGCTAGTCTATTCATGGAAAACCTAGAGACAGATAAATTCAGCACCCACATGCCCAACACCATTACCTGGCTAAGATACGTTGATAATATATTGGTTTTCTATCCGAGATGTCTCAATATCCCGACCCTCCTCAACACGATCAGTGCAACCGAACCATCGATAAAGTTTACTCTTGAACTCGTAAAAGATGGCAAACTTCCTTTCCTCGATGTCCTGTGCAAATCTCCCGACAATGACAAACTTCTTTTCAAAGTGTATAGAAAACCTACCAACAAGGACGATCTTATACACTTCTATTCACACCAAGACACCCGCATTAAAAGAAGAGTTTACTAACTTCTTGAGAGTTCTTCGCATCTCTAGCCCTTGTTTTCTTGAAGAAGAATGTGCTTACTTAACACAAGCCTTTACACGTCTTCAGTTTCCATCTTTCTTCAACCGAGATTGCAGACTCAAGGCACAAGCTATCCTCAACAAGTCGCCCATGGAACAGCCCTCTAAGCAGTTCAAAGTGCTCCCATGTGATGTTGCCACGAATATTCGCCGGGCACTTGCTAAGAGTAACATGTTTCCACCATAAATCCATCATCTATCAAAGACCTCAATACACAACGCAGCCCCACACCTCTAACTTCCACAGCAGGCGTCTACACCATCCCCTGTGGATTCTGTCCCAAGAAATATGTATGCGAAACAGGCAGAGATCTTGCGGTCCGCCTGAACGACCATCGAAATTCATGTAACAGAGACGACTTAAGGTACGCCTGGGTCCTCCACAGAGACTCCACGGGGCATTTGATGAACTGGGATGAGGCAGAACTCGTTCTCACCGAACAAAACCTTGGACGCCGACGGTGTCTAGAAGCCTCGCTAATCGCTGTCACCGACACAATAGAACCTAACACTAGAAACCACAAAATTTCTAAAATATTAGCATACATGATACTCAACCAGGCAAAGCACCACCTTCCCAGCAACACAGGAGTCACATGATCTCATCGTCTACCCGTCCTCATCCCAATATGGCATTCTTCAGGTCACCATGCGTCACTCACACCTCACTCTCCGCCTGTATATTCTTTCAACCTCTGTATGTTAGAAGTGATCAAGGTCCCAGGACTGAAACGTTTTATAATAAATATGTCCTAGTGTTTGCTTACGTGTTTTTCTAAACACAGTAACATATGTACTGCTTGTGGAGGCTAGTACACCAAACGGGGAGTAGAATTAAATTAGCTCTGAGGCAACCACACCATTGTATGCCCTCGCAACATGAAGCCGCAGAGTGACACACACAGAGAGAGAGAGAGAGAGAGAGAGAGCTTGGTTTCTTTCACTCTGGGTCTGTGGTTGCCGCATAAATACTACTCGGATCCCTTACAATAAGCAGACAATTTGACTTTCCAGGGGTTCTAGACCAATAAAGAAAAACATAATAAAAAGCATGTGAAGCCTTTTACATGTAAAATATAAGCTTTTGGTGGAAACTGACATGGCTGCACACCTGAGCAGTGACCCAACACTGTTGTGTCTATGGCCTAATTGTTGTGATGTCTGTGTGGCCCAACTGTTGTGGTGTTTGTATGGCACAACTGTTGTGGTATTTGTGACCCAAAATTGTTGTAGTGTCTGTGTGACCCAACACTGTTGTGTTGTCAGTGTGGCCCAACACTAGTGTGGGGACCGTGTGGCTCAACACTGGTGTGGGGACCGTGCGGCTCAACACTGGTGTGGGGACCATGTGGTTCGACACTGGTGTGGGGACCGTGTGGCTCAACACTGGTGTGGGGACCGTGTGGTTCAACACTGGTGTGGGGACCGTGTGGTTCGACACTGGTGTGGGGACCGTGTGGCTCAACACTGGTGTGGGGACCGTGTGGTTCAACACTGGTGTGGGGACCGTGTGGTTCGACACTGGTGTTGGGACCGTGTGGCTCAACTCTGGTGTGGGGACCGTGTGGTTCAACACTGGTGTGGGGACCGTGTGGTTCGACACTGGTGTTGGGACCGTGTGGCTCAACTCTGGTGTGGGGACCGTGTGGCTCAACACTGGTGTGAGGACCGTGTCTAACACTGGTGTGGGGACCGTGTCTCCCAGCACTGGTGTGGGGACCGTGTGGCTCAACACTGGTGTGAGGACCTTGTCTCCCAACATTAGTGTGGGACCCGTGTCTCCCAATACTGGTGTGGGGACCGTGTCTCCCAGCACTGGTGTGGGGACCATGTGGCTCAACATTGCTCGAGTGGCCCAAACTCTGGTGTGGGGTCCGTGGGCCCCGACACTGGTGTGTGGCCACTTCCTCCTCACTCCTGCCACTCTCCAAGCAGCCATGAAATTGCTTGTGGTCAAGTCCAAGAGAGCATAAATTTGTTGGTAAGTAAGTTTGCTAACATTGTGGAGGAAGTAGCAGTTAGGTGAGTGTATAACCTGACAGTCTCAGTTTGGTGTTGATACTGACCTACCTACGTTAATACTCTTTATTATGAGTATTAGTCTAATTTAATACTCATTATTATGAGGATATTCACGGTGTAGTGGTCTTACACCACCTGGTGAATGCGAGTTAATCAAGTTTAATCCGAGGAAGGAGAATGTAGCTTCAGCGCTCTGGATGAAGAACTCTTGTCTAGGTAAGACACATATGCAACAGTTAGGTATCTTTATTATGAAACGTTTCGCCTACACAGTAGGCTTCTTCAGTCGAGTACAGAAAAGTTGATAGAAGCAGAAGATACTTGAAGACGATGTAATCAGTCCATCACCCTTAAAGTTTTGAGGTGGTCAGTCCCTCAGTCTGGAGAAGAGCATTGTTCCATAGTATGAAACAATATTGTTTCATACTATGGAACAATGCTCTTCTCCAGACTGAGGGACTGACCACCTCAAAACTTTAAGGGTGATGGACTGATTACATCGTCTTCAAGTATCTTCTGCTTCTATCAACTTTTCTGTACTCGACTGAAGAAGCCTACTGTGTAGGCGAAACGTTTCATAATAAAGATACCTAACTGTTGCATATGTGTCTTACCTAACAACCTGTCGGTATTTTATACCATTTTAATGTTCAACTCTTGTCTAGCATCAAGGCTGTTGTATTCATGCTCCTCCTTTCCCTTATGCTTTATCCCCTCTTACTGCCAGATACCTCACCTCCTTTCTTTACTCATTCTGTGTGATGGAATGGGTCATACACAAATAACCCGCACATAAAAGAGAGAAGCTTACGACAACGTTTCGGTCCGACTTGGACCATTGACAAAGTCACACTAACCAGAAGTGGAGCAGGACGGCTATATATAGGCAGGAAGAGGTGGTGGTAGTAGTAATAGTACAGGAATGGTATATAATACCGACAAGATGAAATTAAGACACATGCGCAACACCCGGGCATCCCTATCGAGGACGAGCCAGTCAAATACAAAGGAAGGGGAGCACTGCAAGAGAGCTAGGTGCCCACTGAGGGAGAGCAAGCGCACAGAGGTACGTAAAAGGGGAAGTGGTGAAATAAATGAAGAAGGAACAGAAACACGAGACAGAAGAGAGAAAGACAACCCAGAGGAGAAAAGGAAAGAAGAAAGGGGAAGAGGGAGAAGAAGAAAAAGAAAAAGAAAAAATGAGGAGTCAGGTTAAGTCACGGGTGTTCTGAAGTTTGGAGCATTTTACAATGTAGTGGGAGAGGAAGGCATCTACAGAGACGAAGCCAGGGCTAAGGTTCATGCAAGGAAAGTTGTGTATTAGAGAGGATTCAACTAGACGGCAACTGTTCGAGTTGGAAGTAGGGAAGACAGTTTTAGCAGAAGACCAGTCAATAGGATGGCTATGATCTCTGACGTGACAGAAAAGAGCATTGTTAGTGTCGGCAAGTCTAACACTATTTTTGTGCTCCCTAAGTCTGTCAGAAAGAGATCGACCAGTTTCTCCGAAGTATTGAAGAGGACAGGAGGAGCAAGAAATAGAGTAGACACCAGGAACATCTGTAGAGGGAGGAGAGGTATGAACGAGATTAGTGCGAAGAGTGTTAGTCTGGCGGAAGGTAAGCTTGATGTCTAAGGGACGGAGAGAATTGTTGAGATTAGAAAGACCGGAAATATAGGGAAGGCAGAGGATAGAAGAGTTCCCAGGAGTAGAGAGTTTGGGAGAGAAGAAATTGCGTTTAGCACGTGAGACAGGAAAACGAATTATGAAGAGTGGAAATTTCTGCTGGAAGGAACTGAGGGTCACAGATGCGGAGGGCACGGAGAAAGAGGGAGATAAGAACACTTTTCTTGACAGGGGAAGCATGATAGGAAAAGTAGTGAATGTACATGCCACTGTGCATAGGTTTTCGGTAAACGGAAAAGGAAAAACCTGTATCTGAGCGGTGGACATGGATATCAAGGAAAGGAAGCAAGGAATTAAATTCCCATTCAGCTTTAAACTTAATGGAAGGGGCAAGATTATTAAGAGCTTCAAGAAAAGGTTGGAAGAGACTGGAGTCATGAGGCCACAGAGCAATACTGGTGTAGGGACCGTGTCTCCCAACATTAGCGTGGGAACCGTGTGGCTCAACACTGGTGTCGGGACCGTGTGGCTCAACACTGGTGTCGGGACCGTGTGGCTCAACACTGGTGTCGGGACCGTGTGGCTCAACACAGGTGTGAGGAATGGGTCATAGAAACATAGCTACCTTTACTTCCCCACAGTATAACTCTTATATTATAGGGTTACCTGGTTACCTGGAGGTCATTCCGGGGATCAACGCCCCCGCGGCCCAGTCCATGACCAGGCCTCCCGGTGGATCAGGGCCTGATCAGCCAGGCTGTTACTGCTGGCCGCACGCAGTCCAACGTACGAGCCACAGCCCGGCTGATCCGGCACTGACTTTAGGTATCTGTCCAGCTCTCTCTTGAAGGCAGCCAGGGGCTTATTGATAATTCCCCTAATGCTTGATGGGAGGCTGTTGAACAGTCTTGGGCCCCGGACACTTATGGTGTTTTCTCTTAGTGTACTTTTAATTGGGGGCATTTTGCATCGCCTGCCCAGTCTTTTACTTTCGTAGGGAGTGATTTGTGTGTGCAGATTTGGGACCATTCCTTTCAGGATTTTCCAAGTGTAGATTATGATATATCTCTCCCTCCTGCGTCCCAACGAGTACAAGTCAAGTGCTTCCAAGCGTTCCCAGTAGTTAAGGTGCTTGACAGAATTTATACGTGCAGTAAAGGATCTCTGTACACTCTCTAGATCTGCAATTTCACCTGCTTTGAACGGCTATGTTAATGTACAGCAGTATTCCAGCCTAGAGAGAACAAGTGATTTGAAAAGTATCATCATTGGCTTGGCATCTCTCGTTTTGAACGTTCTCATTATCCATTCTATCATTTTCTTTGCACTTGTGATCGTGGCACTGTTGTGATCCTTGAAAGTGAGATCCTCAGACATTACTACTCCCAGGTCCCTTACATTATTTTTCTGCTCTATTGTATGGCCAGAGTTTGTAGTATACTCCGCAAAGGATGATACGGTGCTGTGGTGTATATATCTGTCTATGTCTGATATGAGGATGAGGAATAAGATGGGGGCGAGCACTGTGACTTGTGGAACAGAGCTCTTCACTATGGCAGCCTTCGATTTGACTCTCTTGATCACTACTCTTTGTGTTCGATTTGTTAGGAAGTTGAAGATCCATCTCCCAACTTTCCCAGTTATTCCTTTAGCACGTATTTTGTGGGCTATTACGCCATGATCGCATTTGTCAAATGCTTTTGCAGAGTCTGTGTATATTACATCTGCATTCTGATTTTCTTCCAGTGCATCCAAGGCCATATCATAGTGATCCAGTAGTTGTGAGAGGCAGGAGCGACCTGCCCTGAACCCATGTTGCCCTGGATTGTGCAGATTTTGGGAATCCAGGTGATTTGCAATCCTGCTTCTTAGCATTCTTTCAAAGATTTTTATGATGTGGGACGTCAGAGCTATTGGTCTATAGTTCTTAGCTAATGCTTTGCTGCCACCTTTATGGAGTGGGGCTATATCCGTTGTTTTAAGTGACTGTGGAATTTTACCCATGTCCAAGCTCCTCCTCCTCCACGAGTCTGGGCCCGGGGCTGAGTGCATGGGCATGTTGTCAGTGGCTTTTTCGAAGTCTATCGGAGTTAGGGTAATGTCGGAAATCTGGCATACGTTTATGGAGTTTTGAGGCTCATTCATGAAGAAATCATTTGGGTCGTCGATCCTCAGACTGATTAGTGGTTCACTAAACACAGAGTCGTACTGGGATTTCAGTATTTGTAGCTGCACAATGTGCCCAATTTTGTTAATACTATAATTAAAAGTAAATATTGAAGATAATGTTAACATAGAATAGTGTCTACATAGAAAAATATATAAATTAAAGAGCTAAAATTAATGAGATTTTGTTTAAAGTATTGAACTAAAGTGGTGTTATAATTCTAGTATCATAAACAGCATTCTTGGCGTCCGCAGACTGCCACGATCCTGTCAGCAGTGACCCTTGTATTTCCTTACATCTTAAGTAAATAAAATGCGTAGAAATGCACCAGTGCAATTCGTTAAATACTGTACGTTCTTCTTACAGAACAAGACACAGCTATAGTTTATTTTTTGCACTATTTTTGGGATTAAAGTATCCATGAGAATGTGTAATATAGTCATGAGGCCTTAAAGCTGACAAACTATCAGATGCTGCCATGACCATCGTGCCCTCAATAAGCCTCACAACTAAAATAATATCGCGTCCAATTTTATTAATACTATTGCGTCAAACTCGCCGTCACACAAACTTTACCAGGCATTTATTCTAAAATTCTCTTAACATTTTTCAACAGGAAACTGGAAAGGTCATTCTTACCGAATAATGAATGACTTTCGCAAACAAGTTAGACGTAATTGACCATCAGATGAGATAGGTAGAAAGCCTTCTCAATAATTGTACAGCAGTAGAAATACCAAGCGATATTATAACCTTTTATATACTCGTACAAAAATTCACAGATGAATGGGATATAAGCCCACTGTACGCAATAAGATCATTAGAAACACACCCCTGCAACCACATGTGGGTGAGTATATATATACGTATATATATATATATATATATATATATATATATAATATATATATATATATATATATATATATATATATATATATATATATATATATAATATATATCTCGTTTCGAATAGGTAGATCTTGCAATTTTCACTTAAAAAGCAACGCTTATCTTGCCGAATAAGGCAAGCAAAAATTTGTGTATGCAATAATTTAGTTGGATTAGGCTAAATTAAATTGCGCTTGTTATAATAAAGTTGGGTAAGTTTCTAAAGTTCTTTTGTTATAAATAAATAAATAAATTATATATATATATATATATATATATATATATATATATATATATATATATATATATATATATATATAATTCTCTTTGGAATTGTTTTTCTGATTGCTATTTGTAGCCTTGGCACAACCTTTGTCCTGAATGATACAGAAATTACTTAATGATTTGTAGTGCGAGTCTCGGATTTTGACCTACAGCTGACATTTAAAGTCCTAAATTACAAACTTTCAAGCTGTTAGCTGATCATTGAAGTGAGTCATAAGCCACATAATGTTTTGTATGTGTATATATATATATATATATATATATATATATATATATATATATATATATATATATATATATAGTCCTGGAGATGGGAAGTACAGTGCCTGCACTCTGTGTTAATGTTGCAGTTTAAAAACTGTAGTGTAAAGCACCCTTCTGGCAAGACAGTGATGGAGTGAATGATGGTGAAAGTTTTTCTTTTTCGGGCCACCCTGCCTTGGTGGGAATCGGCCAGTGTGATAATAAAAAATAAAAAAATAATATATATATATATATATATATATATATATATATAAAGTGGACCCTCAACCAACGGCATTAATCCATTGCCTTTGGTCGAAATTGCCGTTGGTCGAGCTAATTTTCCCCATAAGAAATAATGGAAATAAAATTAATCAGTTCCTGACACCCCAAAGTCTGAAAAATTTTTTTTACACGAAATATACATTTCCTTACATGGAAAGGACTGGAACATGCAAAATAAACAATAATTAAATGCCACTAACCTTTACTGTGGAGTTGTTGATGAGTGATGTGCCAGCAGCAGGGGAAATTCGAAATTGTCTATTGCTTGGAAGGAGAATCCCCTTCCAGAAGGACTTCATTTCCATCGTAATTCTCACCCTTTTTAACACAGGCTTAGCACTAGAAGCTTTCTTGGGACCCATGGTGGCTTATTTAGCGGTTACAAGCACTAGAAATAGTGGAATTATCCAAAATATATGGGAGGCACACATGGAAACCGACTGCAACAGCTTGTAAACAATGGCACACTGACTCTTGGAGTGGCTGGGCCCACTCAGGCCGCGCTCCGGGCAATCGACATGTTCCTGACAAACGTCGTTGGTTAAGTTTTTCGCCGTTGGTCGAGGTATTTTTTCTACAGCAAAAAGCACCGTTAGACGAAATTGCCGTTACTTATTGCTGCCGTTAGTTGAGGGTCAACTATATATATATATATATATATATATATATATATATATATATATATATATATATATATATATATATATATATATATATATATATATAATTATTTTCTTTTATCACACTGGCCGATTCCCACCAAAGCAGGATGGCCCGAAAAAGAAAAACTTTCACCATCATTCACTCCATCACTGTCTTGCCAGAAGGGTGCTTTGCACTACAGTTTTTAAACTGCAACATTAACACCCCTCCTTCAGAGTGCAGGCACTGTACTTCCCATCTCCAGGACTCAAGTCCGGCCTGCCGGTTTCCCTGAACCCCTTCATAAATGTTGCTTTGCTCACACTCCAACAGCACGTCAAGTATTAAAAACCATTTGTCTCCATTCACTCCTATCAAACACGCTCACGCATGCCTGCTGGAAGTCCAAGCCCCTCGCACACGAAACCTCCTTTACCGGTTCCTGACCAGCCGGGCTGTGGCTCGTACGTTGGTTTGCGTGCAGCCAGCAGCAACAGCCTGGTTGATCAGGCTCTGATCCACCAGGAGGCCTGGTCACAGACCGGGCCGCGGGGGCGTTGACCCCCGGAACTCTCTCCAAGTAAACTCCAGGTACCCCCTCCCTCCAACCTTTCCTAGGCCGACCCCTACCCCGCCTTCCTTCCACTACAGACTGATACACTCTTGAAGTCACTCTGTTTCGCTCCATTCTCTCTACATGTCCGAACCACCTCAACAACCCTTCCTCATCCCTCTGGGCAACAGTTTTGGTAATCCTGCACCTCCTCCTAACTTCCAAACTACGAATTCTCTGCATTACATTCACACCACACATTGCCCTCAGACATGACATCTCCACTGCCTCCAGCCTTCTCCTCGCTGCAACATTCATCACCCATGCTTAACACCCATATAAGAGCGTTGGTAAAACTATACTCTCATACATTCCCCTCTTTGCCTCCAAGGACAAAGTTCTTTGTCTCCACAGAATCCTAAGTGCACCACTCACCCTTTTCCCCCTCATCAAGTCTATGATTCATCTCATCTTTCATAGACCCATCCGCTGACACGTCCACTCCCAAATATCT
Source organism: Cherax quadricarinatus (assembly GCF_038502225.1). Taxonomy (NCBI): domain Eukaryota; kingdom Metazoa; phylum Arthropoda; class Malacostraca; order Decapoda; family Parastacidae; genus Cherax; species Cherax quadricarinatus. The sequence continues at coordinate 2,430,136 of NC_091341.1, forward strand.
GAATACATTCACCTCCTCCATATTCTCTCCCTCCAATCTGATATCCAATCTTTCATCACCTAATCTTTTTGTTATCCTCATAACCTTACTCTTTCCTGTATTCACTTTTAATTTTCTTCTTTTGCACACCCTACTGTGGCATGCAAAGAGTACGTAACCTTTATTCGGCGCATGGACACACCCTCATTTACAGGCTATCTCCCCCAACCAGCGAACCAGGTTGCTAAGAGTTGATGATGGGGCCCCATCGTTCAACTAGTGACCAGGTTCTAGCCAATAAGAAGGTGGGATTGACAATCGCAGAGGTTATGTGGATACCGCTCTCCTGTCTGCCCTTGTCATTCCCATTCTAGAGCTGGTTGAAGCACGGTCTGCTATCTTGTGGCTTCTATTTCTGCCTTGCTTACCGTGGAGTGCACTATATTTATCACTGTACATAGTGTACATATTGCTGTTATAATTGGTGAAGGATAATATAAGTCTAAACTTTTTCTACTGTGTTTATTTGCTCCCATTACACCTGGGATAACAGGCCATTTGAAATCCTAAATTCATCCACCAATCTCTGCAACTTCTCTTCAGAATCTCCCAAGAGCACAGTGTCATCAGCAAAGAGCAACTGTGACAACTCCCACTTTATGTGTGATTCTTTATCTTTTAACTCCACGCCTCTTGCCAAGACCCTCGCATTTACTTCTCTTACAACCCCATCTATAAATATATTAAACAACCACGGTGACATCACACATCCTTGTCTAAGGCCTACTTTTACTGGGAAATAATTTCTCTCTTTCCTACATACTCTAGCTTGAGCCTCACTATCCTCGTAAAAACTCTTCACTGCTTTCAGTAACCTACCTCCTACACCATACACCTGCAACATCCGCCACATTGCCCCCCTATCCACCCTGTCATACGCCTTTTCCAAATCCATAAATGCCACAAAGACCTCTTTAGCCTTATCTAAATACTGTTCACTTATATGTTTCACTGTAAACACCTGGTCCACACACCCCCTACCTTTTCTAAAGCCTCCTTGTTCATCTGCTATCCTATTCTCCGTCTTACTCTTAATTCTTTCAATAATAACTCTACCATACACTTTACCAGGTATACTCAACAGACTTATCCACCTATAATTTTTGCACTCTCTTTTGTCCCCTTTGCCTTTATACAAAGGAACTATGCATGCTCTCTGCCAATCCCTAGGTACCTTACCCTCTTCCATACATTTATTAAATATAACTATATCCCCACCTGCTTTTAACATTTCTATCTTTATCCCATCAATCCCGGCTGCCTTACCCCCTTTCATTTTACCTACTGCCTCACGAACTTCCCCCACACTCACAACTGGCTCTTCCTCACTCCTACAAGATGTTATTCCTCCTTGCCCTATACATGAAATCACAGCTTCCCTATCTTCATCAACATTTAACAATTCCTCAAATATTCCCTCCATCTTCCCAATACCTCTAACTCTCCATTTAATAACTCTCCTCTCCTATTTTTAAGTGACAAATCCATTTGTTCTCTAGGCTTCCTTAACTTGTTAATCTCACTCCAAAACTTTTTCTTATTTTCAACAAAATTTGTTGATAACATCTCACCCACTCTCTCATTTGCTCTCTTTTTACATTGCTTCACCACTCTCTTAACCTCTCTCTTTTTCTCCATATACTCTTCCCTCCTTGCATCACTTCTACTTTGTAAAAACTTCTCATATGCTAACTTTTTCTCCCTTACTACTCTCTTTACATCATTCCACCAATTGCTCCTCTTCCCTCCCGCACCCACTTTCCTGTAACCACAAACTTCTGCTGAACACTCTAACACTACATTTTTAAACCTACCCCATAGCTCTTCGACCCCATTGCCTATGCTCTCATTAGCCCATCTATCTATAAACATGTACATTCTGAAGTCTAGTCAACAGTCTTTTATCTACCAATATACTTATTTATCCTCTTTTTCTTAAAGTATGTATTACCTATAACTAAACCCCTTTCTATACAAAGTTCAAAGGGCTCCCATTGTCATTTACACCTGGCACCCCAAACTTACCTACCACACCCTCTCTAAAAGTTTCTACTTTAGCATTCAGGTCCCCTACCACAATTACTCTCTCACTTGGTTCAAAGGCTCCTATACATTCACTTAACATCTCCCAAAATCTCCCTCTCTCCTCTACATTCCTCTCTTCTCCAGGTGCATACACGCTTATTATGACCCACTTTTCGCATCCAACCTTTACTTTAATCCACATAATTCTTGAATTTACACATTCATATTCTCTTTTCTCCTTCCATAACTGATCCTTCAACATTACTGCTACCTCTTCCTTTGCTCTAACTCTCTCAGATACTCCAGATTTAATCCCATTTATTTCCCCCCACCGAAACTCCCCTACCCCCTTCAGCTTTGTTTCGCTTAGGGCCAGGACATCCAACTTCTTTTCGTTCATAACATCAGCAATCATCTGTTTCTTGTCATCCGCACTACATCCACGCACATTCAAGCATCCCATTTTTATAAAGTTTTTCTTCTTCTCTTTTTTAGTAAATGTCTACAGGAGAAGGGGTTACTAGCCCATTGCTCCCGGCATTTTAGTCGCCTCATACGACACGCATGGCTTACGGAGGAAAGATTCTTTTCCACTTCCCCATGGACAATAGAAGAAATAAAGAAGAACAAGAGCTATTTAGAAAAAGGAGAAAAACCTAGATGTATGTATATATATATGCATGTGCATGTCTGTGAAGTGTGACCAAAGTGTAAGTAGGAGTAGCAAGATATTCCTGTTATCTAGCGTGTTTATGAGACAGAAAAAGAAACCAGCAATCCTACCATCATGCAAAACAGTTACAGGTTTCTGTTTCACAGTCATCTGGCAGGACGGTAGTACTTCGCTGGGTGGTTGCTGTCGCGCCGAATATGTAAAACTGGTCAATTAGCAAGAACTCATTTAAAATTAAGTCCTTTCTAAAATTTTCTCTTATAAGTTTAAAGATATATTTTTTTCATTAATGATAATGTAAAAACTTTTAATTTTGCACCAAAAGAATCTTAGAAAACTTACCTAACCTTATTATAATAACAACAATTTATTTTGGCCTAACCTAACTAAATTTATTTTAGATTTGTTTACAATTTAATACTAAGAAAACACAGTGAAATATATTTTTTTTCGTTAGGTTCAGAATGATTTTGGCGAAATTATTGCATACACAAATTTTCACTTGTCCTATATGGCAAGATGAGCGTTGCTATTTACTCCAAGATCGCAAGTTCTGCCTATTCGGCACGACATATATATATATATATATATATATATATATAAAGGGAGTTAGTAGATGGGGAGATGGAGGTTTTGGGTAGATGGCGAGAATATTTTGAGGAACTTTTAAATGTCGACGAAGAAAGGGAGGCGGTAATTTCATGCACTGGCCAGGGAGGTATATCATCTTTTAGTAGTGAAGAAGAGCAGGATGTGAGTGTGGGGGAGGTGCGTGAGGCATTACGTAGAATGAAAGGGGGTAAAGCAGCTGGAACTGACGGGATCATGACAGAAATGTTAAAAGCAGGGGGGGGGGACATAGTGTTGGAGTGGTTGGTATTTTTATTTAATAAATGTATGAAAGAGGGGAAGGTACCTAGAGATTGGCGGAGAGCGTGTATAGTCCCTTTATATAAAGGGAAGGGGGACAAAAGAGATTGTAAAAATTATAGATGAATAAGTTTACTGAGTATACCAGGAAAAGTGTACGGTAGGGTTGTTATTGAAAGAATTAGAGGCAAGACAGAATGTAGAACTGCGGATGAGCAAGGAGGTTTTAGAGTGGGTAGGGGATGTGTAGATCAAGTGTTTACATTGAAGCATATATGTGAGCAGTATTTAGATAAAGGTAGGGAAGTTTTTATTGCATTAATGGATTTAGAAAAGGCATATGATAGAGTGGATATCTGGAGTTTATCTGGAGTGAGTTCCGGGGGTCAACGCCCCCGCGGCCCGGTCTGTGACCAGGCCTCCTTAGGTCAGTGTCCCAGGATGCGACCCACACCAGTCGACTAACACCCAGGTACCCATTTTACTGATGGGGAACATAGACAACAGGTGGAAAGAAACACGTCCAATGTTTCTACTCTGGCTGGGAATCGAACCCAGGCCCTCGCCGTGTGAAGCGAGAGCGTTAACCACCAGGCCACCAGGTGCAATGTGGCAAGATGGCAGTGTGGCAGATGTTGCAAGTATATGGAATAGGTGGTAAGTTACTAAATGCTGTAAAGAGTTTTTATGAGGATAGTGAGGCTCAGGTGTGTAGAAGAGAGGGAGACTACTTCCCAGTAAAAGTAGGTCTTAGACAGGGATGTGTAATGTCACCATGGTTGTTTAATATATTTATAGATGGGGTTGTAAAAGAAGTAAATGCTAGGGTGTTCGGGAGAGGGGTGGGATTATGTTATGGGGAATTAAATACACAGTGGGAAGTGACACAGTTACTTTTTGCTGATGATACTGTGCTTATGGGAGATTCTAAAGAAAAATTGCAAAGGTTAGTGGACGAATTTGGGAATGTGTGTAAAGGTAGGAAGTTGAAAGTGAACATAGAAAAGAGTAAAGTGAGGAGAGTATCAAATCATTTACATAAAGAAAAATTGGGTATCAAATTGGGGAGGAGGAGTATGGAAGAAGTGAATGTTTTCAGATATTTGGGAGTTGACGTGTCAGCGGATGGATTTATGAAGGATGAGATTAATCATTGAATTGATAAAGGAAAAAAGGTGAGTGGTGCATTGAGGTATATGTGGAGGCAAAAAATGTTTTCTATGGAGGCAAAGAAGGGAATGTATAAAAGTATAGTACCAACACTCTCATATGGGCGTGAAGCTTGGGTTGTAAATGCTGCAGCAAGGAGGCGGTTGGAGGCAGTGGAGATGTCCTGTCTAAGAGCAATGTGTGGTGTAAATATTAAGCAGAAAATTCGGAGTGTGGAAATTAGGAGAAGGTGTGGAGTTAATAAAAGTATTAGTCAGAGGGTTTGTTGAGGTGGTTTGGTCATTTAGAGAGAATGGGTCAAAGTAGAATGACATGGAGAGCGTATAAATCTGTAGGGGAAGGAAGGCGGGGTAGGGGTCGTCCTCGGAAAAGTTGGAGGGAGGGGGTAAAGGAGGTGTTGTGGGCGAGGGGTTTGGACTTCCAGCAAGCGTGCGTGAGCGTGTTAGATAGGAGTGAATGGAGACAAATGGTATTTGGGACCTGACGATCTGTTGGAGTGTGAGCAGGGTAATATTTAGTGAAGGGATTCATGGAAACCGGTTATTTTATATAACGGGATTTGAGTCCTGGAAATGGGAAGTACAGTGCCTGCACTGTAAAGGAGGGGTTTGGGATATTGGCAGTTTGGAGAGATATATTGTGTATTTTTATACGTATATACTTCTAAACTGTTGTATTTTGGGCACCTCTGCAAAAACAGTGATTTTGTGTGAGTGAGGTGAAAGTGTTGAATGATGAAAGTATTTTCTTTTTGGGGATTTTCTTTCTCTTTGGTTCACCCTGCCTCGGTGGGAGACCGCCGACTTGTTGAAAAAAAAAATATAGGATGGGGTCCACCTCTGGTGTAAATTATGGGACCCATAGCCTTGGAGAAGTGGATAAAAAGGCTTCGAGGAAGAATATTTGGATTTCTTCCTGAAATCGTTTGATGACAGTAAACAGGTGATATCAGAATATGCAAAATAACCACTGTGAAAGAATAGTGAAATTCCAAGCGCTTTCGTGACTTCACATTATCAAGGGACTATAAAAACAATGCATCAAAGGAAGACATATAAAGGGTCAAGCCTACACCTCACCATCACAGCTCACAATACTATTCGTTGATAGTGGTTGTTTTGTATATATATATATATATATATATATATATATATATATATATATATATATATATATATATATATATATATATATATATATATATATATATATATATATATATATATATTATATATATGTCGTGCCGAATATGTAAAACTGGTCAATTAGCAAGAACTCATTTAAAATTAAGTCCTTTCTAAAATTTTCTCTTATACGTTTAAAGATATATTTTTTTCATTAATGTTAATGTAAAAATTTTTAATTTTGCACCAAAAGAATCTTAGAAAACTTACCTAACCTTATAATAAACAAGAACAATTTATTTTAGCCTTACCCAACTAAATATATTTTAAATACGTTTATAATAATTTAGTACTAAACAAACACAATCAAATATATTTTTTTCGTTAGGTTCAGAATGATTTTGGCGAAATTATTGCATACACAAATTTTCACTTGTCCTATATGGCAAGATGAACGTTGCTATTTAAGCCAAGATCGCAAGTTCTGCCTATTCGGCACGACATATGTGTGTGTGTGTGTATATATATATATATATATATATATATATATATATATATATATATATATATATATATATATATATATATATATATATATATATAAGAAAATCCTTATATATAATGTTTAACATTTATTCTGCGGGATTTCGTGGGCTAATATGTTATCAGGGAATATTGGGTTACCAGGTCCTCGAGCAAATTACTGTACCCACGACTAGGTAACAAGAATCAGTGAACCCACACTAGGTTGTCCCGGGGCAGTGGAAGGATCTTCTCGATCCACATTCCTCATTTTGCCTAATTCTCTGCGACACTCAGATCCTATTAGCATGGTTTAATATATTCCATCAGTCTTAATCATGACTCCAAACCTGACAGTAACATGAAACACCGGCCAGATGGAACCTGGTGTAGGCTTTTGGTTCTGATTCTTTTTACTCAGTCGTTAGGACAGTCAGCATGAGGTCCTGAAAACCCTCAGCAACCAAGTAATAATACCAAGAGTGCTCTAACATTTTAATTCATAATTGACGTTATTGTGACGTTTGAAAAGACAGAGAGAGAGAGAGGGAGAGAGAGTGATTGTGGAATTACCTGTATGTGGTTGCCTGAGTTGATTCACAGCTCCTGGCCCTTGTGTGTGTGTGTGTGTGTGTGTGTATTCCATCACCTAGTTGTATTTGTAAGGGCTGATTCACAGCTCCTGACCTTACGTCTTAACCATTTTCACTTTTTTTTTTTTTGTCCTTCATGGGCTTAGCATATGTACTTATGAAACTGTGTATAGTGTTTACATCCATCAACTTTTCATCTAGTGTATTCCACTTACTGATCACTTTAAGACTAGAAAACAAGTACTACTTCCTAAAGTCGTCATGGCTTACCCGTGTCTTTAGCTATCTTTGTCTCCTGGCTTCCTCTCCTCACATCTCTGTTGTCTTTGTCCTTTCCTATGAGTATTTTCTCTTTCGTGATTATGTCTTCCCAGGTCATCCTTCTAGTATTGTTAGAGTTCCTTGATGTTCTCGTCGTAGTCCATTAGCCTCAGTTCCGAAACAAGTATCGTTGTAAATCTATAGATCAATTCTAGTTTCTTTACATGTTAAATAAGGTGCGGATTCCGTGCTGCTCCCTTATATTCCATTATAAGTGGTAGTGGTGGTGATTTACTTATCAGGAAACAACACGGTGTCTACCGACGTAGGTCTTAATCAGATGGTGACCCGTCACAGTTTCAACCTCCGCTGACGGACCGGAACTAAGTTTTGCACCCTATTTATAAAAACATAGGATCACTATGCATAGATTATCCTAAGATAAAATGATATGAGCCTCAGATACGTTGTGTATAATGTGCTAAATAAATCTTTGTTTAGGTTCCTGAAAAACATTTCTCGGGTTATCTAATCTTTCCCTATTTGGTTGATATGAACATCTGGTGATATATTTGGAACAATGCTTACTCACAGATCTTTCTTCGTGTTCGTTCTCTACAGTATCTCTCCTCTCTAGTTGCTTTACGTAACTTTTAGGGGTAGCACTCTGGCTACTTGTAACCAAGTAGCAGATAAAAAAACTCGGATATACAGGAGTAGTGGATGAAGCAACTCGGATATACAGGAGTACCGGGTGAAGCAGAGGTGGCCCGTGGCCTGGTGGCAAAGCTCTCGCTTAACACCTGACGGTCCAGGTTAGATTCCCGGCAAGGGTGAAAACACTGGGGTGTTACACCGGTTGTCTATGCTCACCCATCAGTAAAATGGATACCTGGGTGTTAGTCGACTGGTGTTTGTCACATCCCGGAACAAAATTGACCTAATTTGCCCGAAATGCTCTGCATAACAAGTGGCTTTCTATATATTATTATGTCATTGATGTCAGTTAGGCTTGTATACCTTGTACATATACTTGTAGAAATAAAGATATTAAAACTCGGGTATGCACAAGTAACGGATGAAGCAACTTAGGATACGCAACATAAATTTGATTCTGCGATGACAAAAATTTTAATTATCTTCGTCTTGTGCTTCTTCGCCCTTTTCCACGTCTTTTTTTTACTCTTATTATTACTCTACTTCTTGTCTTTTAATTATTCGTCTCTGAATTTTTTGTTGGTCTTTTTTTTTTCATTTTCTTCTTGCTATGAAAGGTGCTTCAATTGCCAAAATTGTTAAAACTAAACTGATCACTTACTCAACCCTAGTGAAAACTTATCACCAGTACAATATAGTGGACTCGCTTTATTTTGAGCACCTTATAGCCATACTGGATTTTGAACACTTTGTGGTCTTACAATGTTTTGAACATCTTCTGGCCATAGTGTTTGAATACCTTCTGTCCAGTGTGTTTTGAACACCTTCTGGTCATAGCGTTTTGAACATATTGTGGCTATATTTGTGTCAAAGTTCTCTCAAGGCACCGAAGACCTAAATCTGGTATTTTAGAGACAAGCATGTTTCTCCTCGCATCATTGACAGGAAACCGCTGAGTTTAGTAAATGTCATGTTTTCCTTGCATTGCAACTGTCTGCTGGAGACTGGGATATCAGAAACTGTGTACCCTATCATTAAAGACTGTTGAAAAGTCACCCAAGTTGAATCATCGTCTATACGATGAGTGACAACAGGGCATATGTCGCGTGCTTGACATGAGACCCCAGGATGCACGTCGCGTGCTTGACGTGGGACTCCAGGATGTGTGTGACGTGGGACCAGAGAATATATCGCGTGCTCGACGTGGACTACAGGATATATTTAGGGTTTGACTTGGGGCCATGGGGTAAATGTTGCGTGCATGAAGTGGGACCATAGGGTATCTGTAGTCTGTTAGACGTGGGAGTGTAGAGGTCTATCGTTGTCTGCCTGACGTGGGTAAACTGGGTATAATATATGGGAGTGCCAGAACAGGACAGCCAGTGCCTTACGTCCTACCATTTCCAAATCTCTTCAAATTTGGTATTCAGGGTTATCCTATACTCTGAACTCAGGTCCGTAAATCTTAGCTTACTCTGACCTGTAGGTCAAGAGTCATACCCTAGGCCATTTTGAGGCCATAGGCTAATAAAATTTTCTTTAGAACACCATAACATGGGTAATATTTCTCATATACATATTAAACCATACATATTTGAAATCAGCAGACTACAAATATTCCACTGAGTGTTTGTACCCCGTAGATTTTTCATATGATCTATTCTGTGGGGTATCTAGTGACACACAGAATTATTTAACAAAAATTAAAAACTGAAGTATTTTATACTAGAAATTGCAGTAAAAACTTTCTGTATATGCATACTTTTATTACAGTGAGGTCAGGAAAATAAGTATGTATGATATATATTATATGCTTGGTTTATATTAAGTACAGTACATGGGGAGTTTGTAATAATAATTTAGTCTGGTTTTAAGCAAACCGATTTACTGGATGCGTGTTATCTGTGTATAATATCTTAATATGTACAATAAATTGCATTTCTTAACATGTGAACGCATTTTAAGTTCAGTGTTTTTACGTGTTGCCAACTAATCATTCCAGAAATCTGAAACTAGCGCGAATGTACGGGCTCCCAAAACACACAAAACCTTAGATGTATCATGTCTGGCATTGCTAGTGCCTCACTTAAGTTAGCAGGGCTCATTGCCAAGAACCTTTTCTATTTGTTGGGGGCCATAAGTAATACATAATTAAAACACTCAGATGATCGTAACAGAATTGAAAATGAAAAGTTGGCGAATTTAGACTTTACATCTTCATTTACAAAGGTGTCTATCGACCAGGCTATCACGCTCTAACACCAAAATTTTCCTACCAACCTAGGTCTCAACCCTCACAGCAAAAGATTTTGTCGATTTAATTGAGTTGTGCATAAATTTCAATGGCTTTAGCTGCAATGACAGTCTTTACAGGCAGTTTTACGGCATGGAGATTGGTTCACCTATTGATACAGTTTTCTCCAATGTTTTTAATTGGACAATCCCAGTAATATAATATGATTACGCCATGTCGATATTCTCGTCATCGCTTCGGAAAGACAGACATCAAGATCTACGAAAAAAGCATAACTGGGTATAGATGCCTATCCACCTTACTTTGGATAAAGAAGTAGATAACAAAATCGCATTCCTAGACGCCTTAATTTGTAAATTTGAAAAACGTTCCACGCGTACTGATAACCCATCAACAAGAACGACTTGCAACACCCGGCTATATCCTTATTTTCCTGGGTCTTTTGTCTTTTATACTTTTTCCACTCTCTAGCATACTTAGTTTTGGCCTCTCTACACCTTTGGGTGAATCAAGGGCTCTTTTTGGTTTTTCTTTTGTTTCTGTTAAGCTTGGGAACGAACCAAAACACAAGAACCAAATAAGGAGTGGTGATAGAAGTAGAATAAAAAGCAGGCCCAAATGCTTGGAAGTGTGCTTCTGCATCCACCTTTTTTTTTTTTTTTTAAGATAACAGTTCCCTTTCTACTTTTCTCATTGACTGTAGAGAGCTTAATATGTAATCAACATACCTAAAACTGAAACCACTCCTAAAAGCTGCATCATACTCCCTAATAACAATATTGCTGATTCCATAACCAAAGCTGTTTCGTTATCAAAGTAGCTGATCAAAAACTTAACTAAATCCAAAACTTACAGTTATGAGAACAATTATGCAGGTATGTAAAGAATTCCTTGTGGAGGTTGCTAGAAAATATATTTTTGTGAAACTTCGTAGTTTGGAAACATGGAATAACTAATATAAGTATGCCCACATAAGCGAAAAACCACAACGACGCGTGTATGATTCGTTAAAGTTTTACGGTCAGCTCTTGAAGGGAAATAGTGCGAGATTAGTCATCGAACAAACAGATCTATGCAGTAGGAAGTGCATAGAAGCCTCCCTCATTGCTGGTTCCGAAATAATTACCCAAAACAGTGGTAGTTTTAACATTTCTGAAGTGTTATTAAGAATTGTCCTGAGGACTCACAACACGACTGTCACCCGATAACTGTTTTTTACGAATCACTTTAAACTTTTTGTTTTTTGCTCTTTTTACCTATACAACTCTATTAAATCTTACTGTTCTTGCCTTTACGCTCTATCCCCGGCTTTGCACCTCACTTGTCTATTATGTTCTCTTTATATTCACTTATATACACTAAGGCTTGGCAGACTGATATTAAGTGAAACGTAGCCTGCAATAAAGAATCGTAAACTCTGCATGTGTCAATTTACCTAATTGTACTCTGTTGATTCCAAAGACGTATCTTATAAAAGATATGTGTTGATTACTACCCAAGATATGATGTTCCAAATAAATGATTATTGTCCTGTAATCTCAGAATGACTTAGGTCATAAATGTTGACCTATAGGTCAGAGTGAACTACGATTTGTTCAGAACAACAAAAGAAAACTTTGAATGCTAAATATGAAGAGATTTGATGTTAAATCTACAATATATTAATTATCTTGTCCTGAATCATCTTTGCAGAGTACCTGAGTTGGGGCCGTAGGTTATCTATCGTCTTCTTGATGTGGTTCTAAGAAAATAACATATATGAAGGATATTAATCTTCTGCTGTGAGATCTCGGGATAAAGTTCAGAAAAGCAAGCCTGCTTTTGCAGGTGAAAAAAGATAATCACACATCTTCCTGTGAGACTGGCTGTTGGTACGTTCTCTGGAATGTAAAAGAACAGATGTAGAGAGAAACAACTCACGTTCATCTCTTATATTACAAGTATAAATAATGCCAATAAAATAATACCTGCAAAATACTCGGCTGAGGTTGTCAGTTCACTCGCTGCCGATATGTCAGGGTGACATTCAAATATTTCAGATCCACAACTCTTACGTTAACTGTGACACATAACAAAATTAGTGCTCTTCATCTGTTAAGCTTGAAACGATGTAACATTAAAACTTTTAGATCTTTAAAAGTTTATAAGACTGAGTTGCACTGAGCTATAATACACTGACCTACACGATGATTATATGTAAACGTGGTTGGAATGGGCAACAAATAAACGTTTATCTTGGACGGGACGCAGATACACGCGCGCACACTAAGCATCCAAGAAATGTCTCAAACCCTGCAGACATAACTAGATAAATACAACCCCTTCAAAAACAGCATAGCAAATGTTAACAACATGTGATGTTAAAATAACAAAATATGTACTGTATAATATATATATATATATATATATATATATATATATACACACACACAAGATCACATGGAATATAATTGAATCTTGTTTCATAAAAAGCAGTTTATATAAATTAGATCCATTTATAATTAATAGAATTTGGGAAGAATTTAATAATACATTGGACAAATAATAAATTCTAAAAATCCTTAATTCTTGGGTAGAATAGTTTGTTGGTGGGTTGCGTGAAGGACCTGTCTAGTTTGGCCAGCGGACCTGCTGCAGTGTTCTCTTTCTTATGAGTCGCGTGTTAGGTGTTGCTTTCTTGTGGGATGTGATAGTGAGGTGTGGTCTAGACCCTTTATATGCCTTCCTTTGATGCATTACTTTTATTGTTCCTTGATAATGTGAGTAGTCACGAAAGCGCTCGGAATTTCTCTGTTCTTTCACAGTGGTTGTTTTGCATATATATATATATATATATATATATATATATATATATATATATATATATATCAATAACAACACTGCGACTAGCCGGGGGATCGAACCCGTGTTGTTCTAACCCGCCTCATGGTGAGCAAAAATTCACGCCTCTCTAACCTACTGGACCATCGAATGGTTACGTGGGTTAGAGCGTCGTGAATTTTCGCTCACCATGCGGCGGGCTAATACAACAGAGGTTCGAGCCCCCGTCTAGTTGCAGTGTCGTTAATGATTAAATGCCACTCGTTCGTGGTTACAATACTAGATAATATATATATACATATATATATATATAATGTATGAAAACAATTGCAGACGGGCAATCTTAACAATGTAAGACAAGTCACGGGTGGCGGAAATCTTCAGCTGCATATATATATATATATATATATATATATATATATATATATATATATATATATATATATATATATATATATATATATATATATATATATATGTCGTGCCGAATATGTAAAACTGGTCAATTAGCAAGAACTCATTTAAAATTAAGTCCTTTCTAAAATTTTCTCTTATACATTTAAAGATATATTTTGTTCATTAATGATAATGTAAAAATTTAAAATTTTGCACCAAAAGAATCTTAGAAAACTTACCTAACATTATTATAACAAGAACAATTTATTTTAGCCTAACCCAACTAAATATATTTTAGATTTGTTTACAATAATTTAATACTAAACAAATACAGTGAAATATATTTTTTTCGTTAGGTTCAGAATGATTTTGGCGAAATTATTGCATACACAAATTTTCACTTGTTCTATATGGCAAGATGAGCGTTGCTATTTAAGCCAAGATCGCAAATTCTGCCTATTCGGCACGACATATATATATATATATATATATATATATATATATATATGTCGTGCCGATTAGGTAAAATTGGTCAATTATCAAGAGCTCATTTAAAATTAAGCCCTTTCTCAAGTTTTCTCTTATACGTTTAAAGATATATTTTTTAATTTATATTAACGTAAAAATTAATAATTTTGTACGGAAAGAACCTTAGAAAGCTTACCTAACCTTATTATAACAAGTGCAATTTATTGTAATAAAGTTGGTAGAATTACCGACAATATGTAAAGTAAAAGGACACAAGTGCAACTAATGTGACATTTATTGTGGCAACGTTTCGCTCTCCAGGAGCTTTATCAAGCCATTACAAACAATACATGGACACAGAGGGTATATAAAGGCTCAGAGTGAGGTGAATACTAGTGAGGTACCATTTCGATGTTCACTAGTGGTAGTAGTAGTAGTAGTGGTAGTGACAAAAGTAATACAATATGGTAGAGCAATTAATTCGTACATGAGTAAAAGGATATAAAAGCTATTACTTGGGTAACATAAAAATAGGTTGGACAAATATAAACTGGAATGAGGCAGCTTGTAGTATAACAGGAGAGACTATGTGATGGCAGGGTTTACTGTTTTCAGGAGGATTCTTGCTAAGACTTCGGAGATGGTGAAGCTGCCGTTGTTTTGTTTAATTGTATTACTTTTGTCACTACCACTACTACTACTGCTACTACTACCACTAGTGAACATCGAAATGGTACCTCACTAGTATTCACCTCACTCTGAGCCTTTATATACCCTCTGTGTCCATGTATTGTTTGTAATGGCTTGATAAAGCTCCTGGAGAGCGAAACGTTGCCACAATAAATGTCACATTAGTTGCACTTGTGTCCTTTTACTTTACAAGTGCAATTTAATTTAGCCTAATCCAACTAAATATATTTTAGATAAATTTACAGTAATTTAATAATAAACAAACACAATGAAATATATTTTTTTTTTCGTTACGTTCAGAATGATTTTTGCGAAATTATTCCATACGCAAATTCTCGCTTGCCATATTCGGCAAGAAGAGCGTTGCTATTTAAGACAAAATCGCAAGTTTTACATTCGGCACGACATATATAATATATATATATATATATATATATATATATATATATATATATATATATATATATATATATATATATATATATATATTATATATATATATATACACACACATCTATGTGTGTGTGTTTGGACAACAAAGGTGTAAGGAAGCTACAGTAATGGTACTGACAGGAAGTTTCACAATACCACGAATATTCCCCCTTAATTCGTATCAGAACCAACGAGTTGTCGGACAGCATATTTGTGTGTGCCTGTGATGTGTGAACGGAATCAGACGATGTCATGTTACGATCATTAATATTGCTGTCAGTTATTGTTCACACACAACAGGCGCCTTCTCTTCCCCCCTCCATACCTAACATCCAGGAAAAAAAAAGACAACAGATGTCACAGTGGCTGATGACTGCCACGACGCAGTGAACGCCTGCAGCTGTTAACACTGACCTGTTCTTAAATCGACCCACTGAGCTAATGCAAAATGAAGTCCTCGCTGTCCAAAATCTACATAGCTTCGAAATTTAATGATAATTTTTAAACAAGAACTAGAAACTAAGTGATGCCTTAGTTTTTCCCCGTGACCTTTGTCAAGTCGCGAATGATCTAAGACCATCCAAAACGTTTAGTTTTCATTTCTAGTTTGTGGGTTATGAATTGTTTCAGCCACTATATTGGACCTTAATCTTGAAGCTTCTTAATATGCACTAACTTTACAAATGAAAAGAAATTATCGGGACATTGTTGCTGCAAGTCGTACTAAGTGTCTAGAGTCAGGAAATGACACATTGAAATGTATAAAAATAAACATTTTATAATACTAAATATAACGCTCATGATCTCTTTCATTATAGACAATAATAGCATATTACCACTTGTGGAAGATGTATTTATTTGGCATAATGCTCTCAAAATGCTCCCAATAAGCATGTTACCAGTGATCACCTGCTTAAATTGATTGTAAATGCAGTTGTTTAAGAAAAAATGTCTCCTATGCATTGGTAGATCTAAAACTCTGCTAGTACGAGGGACGAGGACTGGGTATTTTCATATTATTACTTGTAATGAACCAGTCAATAAACAGAAGAATGGATGGGGACTCGAACCACTTAGCCACGAAACTGATAATATAAAGATTTTTACAGACAGTACTTCTATGATTTGTCTGTATCAACAGCATCAACTGTGACCTGTCTCTTCCTGCAGACCAAGAAGCTTTCGTGGTGCCTCTGTTTTCATATCCCACAAAATCATATAGTCTGCTGATACAGGCGAGTCACAAAAGTCTGCCTGGAAAATCTGTTGTAATCTTCGTGGCTCATTGGTACAGCATTGGGCCTTAAACATGCTAGGACCATGGTGCTAGTCCCCGTACATTATTGTTTATTCATTGTCAGTCGTTCACTATGATCTAACTAGAGTTTTTATAAGTGCTTTGAGGGTTATGAAAATAGATGTACCCTGAAAGCTGGGACTGTGGGAAGAGACGGTGGAGTCACAGTTGTTGCAGCTGATACAGACCAGTCACAAAGGGGCTGTCTGTAAAATCCGCTTATTATCAGCTTTGTGGCTGAGTGGTACAGCGCCGAACCTGCTGCTTCCCAGGATCATGGTTCGAGTCCCTGTTTATTCGAGTCTGTTATACGAAAGTGCAATATCCGAAAGTCACATATTGCCTTGAAAATTAGAAGCAATCACATTTGAAACGAGGAATGATAGGAAATCTCCTGTTCCTTAGATCAAAAGCTTTTCAGCGGCATCACTGTACCTCGCCCCTACTTGAAGGAAAGATCTGTCATAATATTCTCTTCGGTGCGACATACAAGATCATGGAGATTGATCCTTTTAAGTGAGTTAGTATCTATCTACAGGTAAGTGGTTTAGTCTCCCGCCTCATTCTTCTCTTAAAGCTTTACTCCTCTCCGTATGTAATACACTTGTAACCAGCCTCTGTAATACGAATGTCTATTACGTTGTATAACACACCTAATACAAAGGTGTAGTATGCTAGCAGTCACTCAAAACATAATGTACATATGCTAAGAAATTATACAAGGTATTTTGGGAATCATGTTTTATTTTGCAAAGTATTGCAGACTTAATTTTTGGTTCTAAATTAATGAGTATATCCATCACTGCCACCAGCAGTAACAGTGGTAGTGGCAGTGATGGTGGTGGGCGGTAGTAATGGTGGTGGTGGCAGCAGTAGTTGTGGCAATAATGGTGTTAGTGGTAGTTGTGGCGATGGGAGTAATGGTGGTGGCAGTGATGTGGTGGTAATAATGATGGTGGTGTCAGCAGTGATGATGGCAGGAATGGTGGCGGTAGCAGCAGCTGTGGCAAGAGTGGTGGCAGTAATGTTGGTGATGGCAGTGGTGGCAGTAATGTTGGTGATGGCAGCCGTGGCAGTGATGGTAGTGTCAGTAGTGGCAGGCAGGCATCTCACCAGTGTGACGACGCCCAGCTCAGCGTGTGGTTGCCTCACCATCACTCATATGCACCACTTCCGGACCCTCCTGAAACAAATGATGCCTCGGAAACACTCGTGTGTGTGTGTGTGTGTGTGTGTGTGTGTGTGTGTGTGTGTGTGTGTGTGTGTGTGTGTGTGTGTGTGTGCACTTATTTGTGGTTGCAGAGGTCGATTCACAGCTTCTGGCCCCTCCTTTTCACTGGTCGCTACTAGGTCCACTCTCTCCCTGCTCCATGAGCTTTATCATACATCTTCTTGAAGCTATGTGTGGATTCTGCCTCCACTTTATCACTTTGTGTGTGTGTACGTGTGCATGTGCGCGCGTGCGTGTATGACCCTCTTATAGTGAGCTCCTCGGAAGCTTCCAGATCTTCCCTTGTCATGATTGGCTTATAAAACTGTTATTGGATTTTCAGATGATGTAAATCCAATATCCGGAAATTATATTTGTAACTCGCTCGGGCTCATTATATTTTATATTCATTGAAGATATTTGAAAGCACTGGACATATGAAAGAAAGAGAGACAGGCAGGCAGACAGAGGCAGACAACCAGTCAGCTTATGCAGAGCATAGCAGAGCAGTAACTGGAACTGAAAGCTTAATCGCTGAGAACATGTGCAGATATTGAATGGATTTTGTCAAGTTGATTTCAGGATGATTGTGACTCACTGTCTTGATATGCAGGTATTGCTTCTGATCGGCCTGCTGGAATTCTCCTATAACCGGATACCTCTTTTGAGTCAGTAGACCTACTGCAGTGTTCCTCTTTTTTTTTTTTTATTTTAAAGCGTGGTTTGTTAAGAGGATAATGTTACGAACGAGTGTATAATATATAAAATAAATATATTTAATGGACTTGTGGCAAGGTGAGAGATGTGTTGACTTAAAGAAAGTGCGACTAAAGTTTCCATAAAAATATTTGTGTGAAGAAGCTACAGTGGGAGAGCAGAGCCCTGAAGCTTGTCTTGCTAGACTGTTAGATACCGGTACATTAAATGATCCGTAACTTTGACAGTTATGAACTGTCAAAGGCTCTTCTTGATAGACAATTGGCCTGTGGTGTTTTCTTTTTGTGTGTGATAAGTTTCTTCCTGCCATGGAAGCCGTAGTTGTTCATTCCAAAGATTCCCTCACCATTCGTTCTGCTGAAGTTTTTATTTACTGAGATGCAACAGGATCGAAGAGACTTACCCCTTCCCACATAATAAATATAATTGAATAAAGTTATTGGAATACTTTATAGAATTTTTCCCTTTCTTAAGAAGTATTTTATTTATAAGCAGTTTTAGGTGTGAATGACCCATGTAGGTTTAGTGTTTTTAGGCACTCCTACTGACCAGTGGACCAGCTGGCAATACCAGAGGAGTGGCGTTTTCAGTCTAGCTTACAATTACGTCTTCATTATAGAAGGATCTTCCTGGATCATAATACTCACTGTACAGAAAGCTATTACACCAGCGAGTTAATCTTTCTGTGTTCCAGGTCGTCATCTCGGTAATTCCTTAATAATATAAATTTCCCAAAGTGAGTCATTTGTGTCTTTTTGGTAGTTTATTATTCTCTGGCAAGCGATTACATTATCATATGCATCGCATAACCTTAAGTTTTATAACCGCAGAACCATATGAATATTTCTTGCACAAGATATGATGCCTGTAATAGGTTGTCTGAAAAATGAGCTGATACTTTTGAGGGCAAATCATATTTACGAAATACACCAAGGGTAAAATCACCATGAATAGGAGGTAAACCGGGTAACAGATCATCACCACTATATCGATGAACGCTCAGTGTTGAAATGGCAGATAACCATCCATTTTAATCCTTGAAGTTGTAAAAAAAAAAAAAAATCAACCCCTCAAGTCTTCAAATAAGCTGACAAGTTTGCCTTTTATACATCATGTTTCGGGTTGTACCCAAATGTTTACAAAAATAATCCACAGGAATATTTAACCAGTAATTTTATTTTGATCTTATGTTCTAGCGCTACTAGCGACAACATTGTAGTCAGCTCTCAGAGGTACATTAATCAGTATGTACGTACGTACGTACACGCAAACACACACACGCTCGCGCATATATATATATATATATATATATATGTCGTGCCGAATAGGCAGAACTTGCGATCTTGGCTTAAATAGCAACGCTCATCTTGCCATATAGGACAAGCGAAAATTTGTGTATGGAATAATTTCGCCAAAATCTTTCTGAATCTGACGAAAAAAATACATTTCGTTGTGTTTTTTATTATTAAATTATTGTAAACTTATATAAAATATATTTAGTTGGGTTAGGCTAAAATAAATTGTTCTTGTTATAATAAGGTTAGGTAAGTTTTCTAAGATTCTTTTGGTGCAAAATTATAAATTTTTACATCAATATTAATGAAAAAAATATATCTTTAAACGTACAAGAGAAAATTTTAGAAAAGACTTTAGTTTAAATGAGTTCTTGCTAATTGATCAGTTTTACATATTCGGCACGACATTATATATATATATATATATATATATATATATATATATATATATATATATATATATATATATATATATATATATATATATATATATATATATATGTCGTGCCGAATATGTAAAACTGGTCAATTAGCAAGAACTCATTTAAAATTAAGTCCTTTCTAAAAATTTCTCTTGTACGTTTAAAGATATATTTTTTTCATTAATGTTGATGTAAAAATTTATAATTTTGCTCCAAAAGGAACTTAGAAAACTTACCTAACCTTATTATAACAAGCGCAATTTATTTTAGCTTAACCCAACTAAATATATTTTAGATTTGATTACAATAATTTAACACTAAACAAACACAGTGAAATATATTTTTTTCGTTAGGTTCAGAATGATTTTGGCGAAATTATTGCATACACAAATTTTTGCTTGTCCTATATGGCAAGACGAACGTTGCTATTTAAACCAAGATCGCAAGTTTTGCCTATTCGGCACGACATATATATATATATATATATATATATATATATATATATATATATATATATATATATATATATATATATATATATATATATACCATCTACCTTGGCTGATATCTATCTCCAATACATCCGGGAGGAAGGAGGGGCAGCTGCCAGCTTCAGGGAGTCCCAAAAGTAGAAAATAGGGAGAACTTGCCAATCATTATATGTTTGTTCTCATAGGCTCGGAGACCTTTGGCTTATGGAGAAAGAGTGCATCTAAGTTAATTAAGGAGTTAGGCAAAAGACTCATCAGGGTAGCTAGGGATCCCAGGGCAGCTAGTTTTCTGTTCCAGCTACTCAGCGCTGCTGTTTAGAGGGGTGATGCCTGCTGTATTTTGCACACGCGCCCCAGCTCTGAGGAGCTCGATCAGATTTTCGCATTTTAATCAGTGACACGTAACAGTATGTACTAGACATGTATCTCTCACACCTCATGTACTGTATATGCCATCTTTATATCAACAGTGTATCTCTTAAATCTTTTGTACCATGAATAATAAAATATACCTATTGGTATATATATATATATATATATATATATATATATATATATATATATATATATATATATATATATATATATATATGCAGATCTGATGGCAGCCAGAAGCGTCCAGATGGTATCACCCTTCAAGCCTGGACAGATGGGAAGCAGGTGGTGTGGGACTATACATGTGCATCTACCTTGGCTGATACCTATCTCCAATACACCAAGGAGGAAGGAGGGGCAGCTGCCAGCTTCAGGGAGTCCCAAAAGTCTAGAAAATATGGAGAACTTGCCCATCATTATATGTTTGTTCCCATAGGTTCAGAGACCCTTGGCTCATGGGGAAAGAGTGCATCTAAATTCCTTAAAGAGCTGGGAAAAAGACTCATCAGGGTAACTAGGGATCCCAGGGCAGCTAGTTTTCTGTTCCAGCGGCTCAGTGCGGCTGTTCAAAGGGGTAATGCCTGCTGTATTTTGGGCACACGCCCCAGCTCTGAGGAGCTGGATGAGATTTTCGCCTTATAATCGGTGATACACACGTAACAACATGTACCTTATATGCCACCTTTATATCAACAATGTATCTCTTAAATCTTCTGTACCATATTATGTAATAAAATATTCCTATTGGTAAATATATATATATATATATATATATATATGTATATATATATATATATATATATATATATATATATATATTTATTTATTATCACACTGGCCGATTCCCACCAAGGCAGGGTGGCCCGAAATAGAAAAACTTTCACCATCATTCACTCCATCACTGTCTTGCCAGAAGGGTGCTTTACACTACAGTTTTTAAACTGCAACATTTACACCCCTCCTTCAGAGTGCAGGCACTGTACTTCCCATCTCCAGGACTCAAGTCCGGCCTGCCGGTTTCCCTGAACCCCTTCATAAATGTTACTTTGCTCACACTCCAACAGCACGTCAAGTATTAAAAACCATTTGTCTCCATTCACTCCTATCAAACACACTCACGCATGCCTGCTGGAAGTCCAAGCCCGTCGCACACAAAACCTCCTTTACCCCCTCCCTCCAACCTTTCGTAGGCCGACCCCTACCCCGCCTTCCTTCCACTACAGACTGATACACTCTTGAAGTCATTCTGTTTCGCTCCATTCTCTCTACATGTCCGAACCACCTCAACACCCCTTCCTCAGCCCTCTGGACAACAGTTTTGGTAATCCCGCACCTATATATATATATATATATATCTATATATATATATATATATATATATATATATATATATATATATATATATATATATATAAGCAAGGAATTCGCAAGAGCAGGCGAAATACACACACACACACACACACACACATACACATTTATATATATATAGGTTCCCAGGCAGCGCTTTTATCCACTCAGCCACAAATGCCTCAAAAGTTGGGTAGCCTGGTAGCGATCTTCAACAGATGGACTGAAGGCAACTGCCAGAGTTCTGGAAGACAGCGAATGTAATCTCATTATTAAAAAAAAAGGACAGACACATGGCACTGAATTACAGGGCGGTGTCACTATCATGCATAGTAAGGTTATGGAGAATATTATCAAAAAAGAGTAGTGGAGCATCTGGATCGAAATGATAGTTCCTGTCTCGCAAATCCGCTAAAGTTATATGATAAGGTAACTAATGTCAGGCAGGAGAGAGAGGAATAGGTGGACTGTATATTTCTGGATTGAAAGAAGGAATTCGATACAGCGCGAAACAAAAGACTGGTACAAAAACTAAAGCAACAGGCAGGAACTGCAGGGACAGCAACACAGTACATCAACAGTGAGTTACTGTTAGGGACAAGGTGTTGGAAAAGGCGAGTGTGACGAGTGGGTTCCATAAGAGTCAGTACTTGGACCAGTACTGTTTCTTGTGTATGTAAGCTACATGACAGGAAATCGAATTAAAGGTGTCCCTACTTGCAGATGATGTGAAACTAATACAACTGGGAGAAGACCAGTAAAAACTACAAATAGATGTGGGTAAATTGCAGGATTGGCCTGACAAGTAGCTATTGGGATTTGACCCCAGCAAATGCAATGTTATTAAAATCAGAGAATAGAGGGCGAAGACTTCCGGAAACAGTGTACAGGCTCGGGGGACAAAGGCTGCAAACCTTCCTGAGAGAAAAGGACCTCGGGGCGAGCATAACTCTCAGCATTTTGCCTGAGGCACACATCAACTAAATAACCACTGCAGAAAATGCGACACTGATAAATTTAAGGGCAGCTTTCAGGAATATCAACAAGGAGGCATTCACGATTTTGTAAACGGCATCTGACAATCTTGGAGTGTGCAGCGTCAGTATGGAACCCCGTGGTAAAGCATGTAAAGAAGCTGGAAAAAATGCGAAGGTTTGCAACGAAATTAATTCCAGAGCTGAGTAGCATGAACTATTAGGAGAGACTAGAGGAGCTATGCCAGATGAAACTAGAGGACAGAAGGACCAGAGCTGACATGATTACCGACGTACAAAATACTCAGAGATATTACGGGGGTGGACATGGAGGGTTTAAAGTATACGAGGTGATAGATGAAAGTTAAAAGGATAAATGAGTTACAGAGATATTAGGAAATATTTCTTTAGCCTTAGAGTGGTCAGGAAGTGGAACTGACCTAGACAGCGAAGTGGTAGAAACAGAATCCATACAGAGCTTTAAAAATAGTTATGATGGAGCTCATGCAGCCAAAGAGAGTGAAACCGACCAGTAGAGAAGCGGGACTAGGAGCTGAAACTCGATCCCTGTAAACACAATTAGGTGAGTACATGCACACACAAACACACACACACACACACACACACACACACACACACACAAGGGAACGAAACCGGCCAGTCAGAGTGATTTTCAAGGCAGAATCAGCTCGAAACAGGATCCTGCAGGAGAAAGCAAGACTATGGGACATGTCGGCGTACCGGACCGCGACAGAACATGAGAAGAAAGGCAGAAACTGAAAGTGAAAGAGAGAGTACAAAGACGAAAGGAGGAAAAGAGGTGAAGATGGAGATGGACAGGAGAACCCAGACTCAGGAGGAAGATCAAATACAAGATCCCTCACAACCACCTACAGATGCCCCCAGCTAAGTCAACTCCAATGCAACCAAAAATTCTAACCCAAAACACACATGCCATACCCAATGCCCCTATCCACCTCATTACAAACTCCACCTTCACAGCAACCACCCATAGTTCCTCATCAGGTCTCCCACTTCCCCAACCCCAACGTACCACCCAGACTACAGTTCTAGAAAAGAAGTTGAAGGTTTGGTAAATGCAGATGGAATAACAAATAAATGTGAGGAGTGGCATGAAGGAATCAAGGAGACATCCCCAGACATAATAGCACTCACAGAAACGAAACTCACCAAGATAACAGATGCAGTCTTTCCACCTGGATATCAATTCCTCAGGAAAGATAGAGGGAGCAGAGTGGGAGGAGGAGTTGCACTGTTCATTAAAAACTGGTGGGGATTTGAGGAAATGGAAGGAATGGATGAAATGAGCGAAAGGGACTACATAATAGGAACAATCCAGTTTGAGGGCCATAAGGTGGTAATTGCAGTAATGTACAACCCGCCACAGAACTGTGGGAGGCCAAGAGAAGAATACAATGAGAGCAACAGAGCAATAGTAGACTAACACTAGCTGAGGTGGCCAGATGAGCTCACATGGGGAGAGCAAAGTTACTAGTTATGGGTGATTTTAGTCACGAGATTGACTGGGAAAACCTGGAGCCCCATGGGGGTCCCAAAACATGGAGAGCCAAGATGATAGATGTGGTACTGGAAAACCGCATGCATCAGCATATTAGACACACTACCAGAAAGAGAGGTGAGGATGATCCAGCAAGACTGGACCTAGTATTCACTTTGAGTAGTTCGGACATTGAGGATATCACGTACAAAAGACCCCTTGGAGCTAGTGATCATGCTATTCTTTGCTTTGATTCCATAGTTGAGCTACAAGTGGAGAGGGTAGCAGTAATAGGAAAGGAAAAACTAAACTACAAAAGGGGGGGCTACACAGGCATAAGGAACTTCCTGCAAGATATTCAGATGGAGAGAGTTGTCAGGAAGTGGAATAACCTAGAAAGTGATGAAGTGGAGGCAGGAACCATACATAGTTTTAAGACGAGGTTTGATAAAGCTCATGGAGCAGGGACAGAGAGAAGCTAGTAGCAAACAGTGAAGAGGCAGGGCCAGGAACTACGAATCGACCCCTACAACCACATATAGGTGAGTACACACATGCATGCACGCACGCATACACACACACACACACACAAACACACACACACACACACACACACACACACACACACACACACACACACACACACACACACACACACACACGCGTAACTGCTGCAGCATATGGGCGCCTGGCAAACCTGAGAACAGCGTTCCGATACCTTAATAAGGAATCGTTCAAGACACTGTACACCGTGTACGTCAGGCCCATACTGGAGTATGCAGCACCTGTTTGGAACACGCACTTGATAAAGCACGTCAAGAAACTAGAGAAAGTGCAAAGGTTTGCGACAAGGTTAGTTCCAGAGCTAAGGGAATGTCTTATGAAGAAAGGTTAAGGGAAATCGGCCTGACGACGCTAGAGGACAGGAGGGTCAGGGGAGACATGATAGCGACATATAAAATACTGCGCGGAATAAACAAAGTGGACAAAGACAGGATGTTCCAGGGAGAAGACACAGAAACAAGAGGTCACAATTGGAAGTTCAAGACACAGATGAGTCAGAGAGATATTAGGAAGTATTTCTTCAATCATAGAGTTGTCAGGCAGTGGAATAGCCTAGAAAGTGACTCAGATGAGTCACAGTGATGTTAGGAAGTATTTCTTCAGTCATAGAGTTATCAGGAAGTGGATGTAGTAGAGGCAGGATCCATACATAGTTTTAAGACGAGGTTTGATAAAGCTCATGGAGCAGGGAGAGAGAGGACCCAGTAGCAACTGGTGAAGAGGCGGGGCCAGGAGCTAAGACTCGACCCCTGCAACCACAAATAGGTGAGTACACACACACACACACACACACACACACACACACACATACACACATACACACATACACACACACACACACACACACACACACACACACACACACACACACACACGTCACAAACCTTCTGGAGTTTTATGACAAAGTTACAGAAGACATGGGAGAGAGGGGTGGGTTGATTGCATTTTCTTGGACTGCAAGAAGGCCTTCGACACAGTTCCTCACAAGAGATTAGTGCAGAAACTAGAGGATCAGGCGCCTATAACGGGAAGAGCACTGCAATGGATCAGAGAATAACTGACAGGGAGGCAACAACGAGTCATGGTAGGTGATATCACAGTGGGCACCTGTGACGAGCGGGGTCCCACAGGGGTCGGTCCTAGGAC
This sequence comes from Cherax quadricarinatus, assembly GCF_038502225.1. NCBI lineage: Eukaryota > Metazoa > Arthropoda > Malacostraca > Decapoda > Parastacidae > Cherax > Cherax quadricarinatus. The sequence continues at coordinate 2,456,487 of NC_091341.1, forward strand.
CATTGATATTTTTGGTATATGTGAATGACATGATGGAATGGATAGACTCAGAGGTGTCCCTGTTCGCAGATAATGTGAAGTTAGTGAGGAGAATTAAATCAGATGAGGATCAGGCAGAACTTCAAAGAGACCTGGACAGGCTGGACACATGGTCCAGCAACTGACAAACCTGAGATTAGTGTTCCGATACTTAAGTAAGGAATCTTTCAAGACACTGTACACCGGGTACGTCAGGCCCATACTGGAGTATGCAGCACCAGTTTGGAATCTGCACCGGGTCAAGCACGTTAAGAAATTAGAGAAAGTTCAAAGGTTTGCGAAATGGTTAGTTCCAGAGCTATGGGGAATGTCCTACGAAGAAAGTTTAAGGGAAATCGGCCTGACGACACTGCAGGACATAAGGGTTAGGGGATACATGATAACGACATACAAAATATTCGTGGAATAGACAAGGTGGACAGAGACAAGATGTTCCAGAGAGGGGACACAGAAACGAGGGATCACTCTTCGAAGTTGAAGACTCAGATGAGTCACAGGGATGTTAGGAAGTATTTCTTCAGTCACAGAGTGGTCAGGAAGTGGAACAGTCTGGTGAGTGATGTAGCGGAGGCAGGAATCATACATAACCTTAAGACGAGGTATGATAAAGCTCAGGGAGCAGGGAGAGAACCTAGTAGCGTTCAGTGAAGAGGCGGTTCCAGGAGCTGAGTCTCGACCCCTGCAACCACAATTAGGTGAGTACACACACACACACACACACACACACACACACACACACACACACACACACACACACACACACACACACACACACACACACGGAAAGAGAGGACCTAGTAGCGATCACTGAAGAGGCGGGGCCAGGAGCTATATCTCGACCCCTGCAACCACAAATAGGTGAGTATAAATAGGTGAGCACACACACACACACGCACACACACATACACACATAAAGAAGGGGTCAAACTGGAAGTTGAAAACTCAGATGAGTCACAGTGATGTTAGGAAGTATTTCTTCAGTCATAGAGTTATCAGGAAGTGGATGTAGTAGAGGCAGGATCCATACATAGCTTTACGAGCAGGGAGAGAGTGGACCTAGTAGCGACGAGTGAAGAGGTGGGGCCAGGAGCTATGACTCGACCCCTGCAACCACAATTAGGTGAGCACACATACACGTACAGCATCTAAGCAAGGAATCATTCATGGCACTGTACACCGTGTACGTCAGGCCCATTTTGGAGTATGCAGCACCAGTATGCAACCCACACCTAGTCAGACACGTCAAGAAATTAGAGAAAGTGCAAAAGTTTACAACAAGACTAATCCCGGAGCTAAGGGACTTGTCCTACGAGGAGAGGTTAAGGGAACTCAACCTGACGACACTGGAGGACAAGAGGGATAAGGAGAAACATGATAATGCCGTATAAAATACTAAAAGGAATTGATAAGATGGACAGGGCCAGAAGGTTTCAGAGATGGTTCACAGGAACAAGAGGACACAATTGGAAGTTAAACGCTCAGATAAGTCATAAAGATGTTAGGAAGTACTGTTTCAACCTTAGAGTTGCCAGGAAGTGGAAGAATCTGGAGAGTAAAGTAGTGGAGGCAGTATCCATACATAGCTTTATGAAAAGGTACGATAAGGCTCTTGGAGCAGAAATAGTGGACCTAGTAGCGATCAGCTACTACGTCCACAAATAGTGGAATACGAGAAAGTGAGTACACATAGGTGAGTACAAATTGGGGCCAAGAGCTGCGACTCGACTCCCGCCACCACAGATGGGTGAATACACACACACACAAAACACACACACACACACACACACACACACACACACACACACACACACACACACACACACACACATCAGTCCAAGTATCTATCGACAAATGCCTTTGACATCCGGTAACTAACACACTGTATGCATTCATTAACAGAAACATTACAAATAGACAAGCTAAGTCATACAACAGAGAGGGCAGTTTATAATAAAAATCAATTAATGGACTTTTGTGTTGCTGGTAAGCTGCTTCAGGTGCAGTACTTTTCATATCATAACTAGTCACTAGCGTATCCTTGCATCAGCAGACTAATTGTTAGCGTCTACGGAACCGTGAGTGTATTCTGTTTCGTCTTATATTTGTACAATCCTTCATATAGCTTAAACACACAAAAAAGTAAAAAAAAAAAGTGTTTGTAGGGTAGGTGTAATTTCCTGTTTCTAGCCAGAGTGTAATATTCCCAGCAAATCTCAAGCCGTAAAAACGGAGATAAAATATGCCAAGTCAACAAGGAGGCCCCTGAAGCAAGACATGTTAGGCTTACACTGAAATACCGTTACCTAGCAACACAATATTGATCTCTCGCTCCAACACTGCTTTCCTCTATGATACCTCCATGATATGACCACCGGTAACCAACCTTACAGTATGAGTATAATAATAAACTCATACTAGTTCGCGAAATAAAAATAGGTCAAAATACTCGTTTTTTTTTTTTCAACCAGACGTAGACTTTTGGCGCCAATGAGTCTCCCTGGACTTGACTTACACGGGGTCACACACACACACAGCGAAGTGGCGGGGCCAGGAGCTATGAATCGACCCCTGCAACCACAACTAGGTGAGTACACACACACAGTTCCACACAAGAGATTAGTGCAAAAACTGGAGGACCAGGCAGGGATAACAGGGAAGGCACTACAATGGATCAGGGAATACCTGTCAGGAAGACAGCAGCGAGTCGTGATACGCGGCGAGGTGTCAGGGTGGGGGCCTGTGACGAGTGTGCGCCTGTGACGAGTGGGGTTCCGCAGGCGTCAGTCCTACGACCGGTGCTGTTTCTGGCATTTGTGAACGACATGACAGAAGGAATAGACTCCGAAGTGTCCCTGTTTGTAGATGATGTGAAGTTGATGAGAAGAATTCAATCGGACGAGGCCAGGCAGAACTACACACAGGCTCCACGCCTGGTCCAGGAATTGGCTCCTGGAGTTCAACCCCACCAAGTGCAAAGTCATGAAGATTAGGGAAGGGCAAAGAAGACCGCAGACGGAGTACAGTCTAGGGGAACAGAGACTACAAACCTCACTCAAGGAAAAAGATCTTGGGGTGAGTATAACACCAGACACATCTTCTGAGGCGCACATCAACCAAATAACTGCTGCAGCATATGGGCGCCTAGCATACCTAAGAACAGCATTCCGCATCTTAATAAGGAATCATTCAGAACCCTGTACACTGTGTACGTTAGGCCCATATTGGAGTATGCGGCACCAGTTTGGAACCCACATCTAGCCAAGCACGTAAAGAAACTAGAGTAAGTGAAAAGGTTTACAACAAGACTACTCCCAGAGCTAAGGGGTATGTCCAACGAGGAGAGGTTAAGGGAAATCGACCTGACGACACTGGAGGACAGAAGAGATAGGGGGGACATGATAACGACAATAAAAATACTGAAAGGAATTGACAAGGTGGACAGAGACAGAATGTTTCAGAGATGGGACACAGCAACAAGGGGACACAGTTGGAAGTTGAAGACACAGATGAATCACAGGGGCGTTAGGAAGTATTTCTTCAGTCACAGAGTTGTCAGGCAGTTGAATAGTTTGGGAAACGATGTAGTGGAGGCAGGATCCATTCATAGCTTTAAGCAGAGGTATGATAAAGCTCATGGTGCAGGGAGAATTACCCAGATGCGGCCAGTGAAGAAGCGGGGCCAGGAGCTATGAATCGACCCATGCAACCACGACTACGTGAGTACAACTTGGTGAGTACACACACACACACTTTGTCTACTACACAAACACGCATATATATATATATATATATATATATATATATATATATATATATATATATATATATATATATGTCGTGCCGAATATGTAAAACTGGTCAATTAGCAAGAACTCATTTAAAATTAAGTCCTTTCTGAAATTTTCTTTTATACGTTTAAAGATGTATTTTTTTCATTAATGTTAATGTAAAAAATTTTAATTTTGCACCAAAAGAATCTTAGAAAACTTACCTAACCTTATTATAACAAAAGCAATTTATTTTAGCCTAACCCAACTAAATATATTTTAAATACGTTTACAATAATTTAATACTAAACAAGCACAGTGAAATATATTTTTTCCGTTAGGTTCAGAATGATTTTGGCGAAATTATTGCATACACAAATTTTCACTTGTCCTATATGGCAAGATGAGCGTTGCTATTTAAGCCAAGATCGCAAGTTCTGCCTATTCGGCACGACATATATATATATGTCGTGCCGAATAGGTAAAACTAGTCAGTTAGGAAGAATTCATTTAAAATAAAGTCCTTTCTAAAATTTTCTCTTATACGTTTAAAGATATATTTTTTCACTGATGTTAATGTAAAAATAAAAAAAAAATTGTACCAGAAGAACCAACAGTCAAAGACCAGGTGATCAGGCTGAGGAAAGAGGGTGGGGAACTCACACGAAACAATCGAGAGGTATGTGAGGAGCTCAACAAGAGATTTAAGGAAGTATTCACAGTGGAGACAGGAAGGACTCTGGGAAGACAGGACAGAGGGGGATACCAACAGGGAATACATCAACAAATGCTGGATGTCATACACACAACTGAGGAGGAGGTGAAGAAGCTGCTAAGCGACCATGATACCTCAAAGGCAATGGGACCGGACATCTCCCCGTGGGTCTTTAGAGAGGGAGCAGAAATGCTGTGTGTCCCATTAACCACAATCTTCAACACATCCCTTGAAACTGGGCAACTACCTGAGGTATGGAAGACGGCAAATGTAGTTCCCATTTTTAAAAAAGGAGACAGAAAAGAGGCGCTAAACTACAGACCAGTGTCACTGACGTGTATAGTATGCAAAGTCATGGAGAAAATTACCAGGAGGAGAGTGGTGGAGCACCTGGAACGGAACAAAAGTATAAATGAAAACCAGCATGGTTTCATGGAAGGCAAATCCTGTCACAAACCTTCTGGAGTTTTATGATTAAGTAACAGAAGTTAGAGATAAGAGAGAGGGGTGGGTTGATTGCATCTTCTTGGACTGCAAGAAGGCTTTCGACACAGTTCCTCACAAGAGATTAGTGTAGAAACTAGAGGATCAGGCACGTATAATGGGAAGGGCACTTCAATGGATCAGAGAATACCTGACAGGGAGGCAACAACGAGTCATGGTACGTGATGAGGTATCACAGTGGGCACCTGTGACGAACGGGGTCCCACAGGGGTCGGTCCTAGGACCAGTGCTATTTTTGGTATATGTGAATGACATAATGGAAGGGATAGAATCAGAGGTGTCCCTGTTCGCAGATGATGTGAAATTAACGAGGAGAACTAAATCAGATGAGGATCAGGCAGGACTTCAAAGAGACCTGGACAGGCTGGACACGTGATCCAGCAACTGGCTTCTCGAATTCAACCCTGCTAAATGCAAAGTCATGAAGATCGGAGAAGGGCAAAGAAGACTGCAGACAAAGTAGAGGCTAGGTGGCCAACGACTGCAATCCTCGGTCAAGGAGAAAGATCTTCGCGTGAGTATAACACCGAGCACGTCTCCGGAAGCACACATCAACCAGATAACTGCTGCAGCATATGGACACCTGACAAACCTGAGATAAGCATTCCGATACCTAAGTAAGGAATCTTTCAAGACACTGTACACCGTGTACGTCAAGCCCATACTGTAGTATGCAGCACCAGTTTGGAACCCGCACCGGGTCAAGCACGTTAAGAAATTAGAGAAAGTACAAAGGTTTGCGACAAGGTTAGTTCCAGAGCTAAGGGGAATGTCCTATGAAGAAAGGTTAAGGGAAATCGGCCTGACGACACTGGAGGACAGGAGGGATAGGGAGACATGATAACGACATACGAAATACTGCGTGGAATAGACAAGGTGGAGAGAAACAAGATGTTCCAGAGAGGGGACACAGAAACAAGGAGTCACTCTTGGAAGTTGAAGACTCAGATGAGCCACAGGGATGTTAGGAAGCATTTCTTCAGTCATAGAGTGGTCAGGAAGTGGAACAGTCTGGCAAGCGATGTAGTGGAGGGAGGAACCATACATAGCTTTAAGACGAGGTATGATAAAGCTCATCGAGCAGGGAACGAGAGGACCTAGTAGCGTTCAGTGAAGAGGCGGGGCCAGGAGCTGAGTCTCGACCCCTGCAACTGCAATTAGGTGAGTACGCGCGCACGCAAAACAACTATTGTGAAAAAATGGTGAATATCCAGGCGCTTTCGTGATTTCTCACATTATCAAGGACTTGTAAAACTAGTAGAGCAGGAGACGGCTTATAAGGCTGAGATATCACCTCACATACGACATTACACCCGTCGCTGTGTGATGCGGGTGGGAGTGTCAAGGACCTCTCACGTATAAATTCTTTCCAAATTTTATTAATTATAAATGAAGGTAATTTGTATAACCCTAAACTAATATTCATATTAAAATCAATACTATTTTTAATGAAGCTTGAATCAGTTATATTTCTCTCAACCATAGACCTGCTTGATACAACTTTCTTGGCCTTTTGAAAATCAATTGAGCAGCTATAATCTCTCGCATTAAAAATGCTATATGTATTTATGTTGTTGTCATCTTACTTCAAGACTTTTTCCAATTTGACCGTAATGAACTTTATTACATTCTTTTTTTTTTTTTTACAGGGAATCTTGGAGACACATCCATCGGTATTTTTGGGGTGAATTTATTAAATTTTTTTTTTACTGTATCAAGATTTTTAAATACAACTTTAATTTTAAAATTCTTATTTAGAGAAGGTGTATCAAGAAGCTTTTGATGGTAAGGGAGAAGCAACATATTCTTGGTTGATTATTATTATTATTATTATTATTATTATTATTATTATTATTATTATTATTATTATTTTGAATTGTAAAATGCATTTCTAGCAATTTTTAAGAATCTAAAATACCCAAAATACTTAATTGATAAGTACTTTAAAATTGCTAGAAATACATTTTACAACTCAAAAATGGACAGTCATATTCAACCAAGAATATTTTGTTTCTCCATTACCATGAAAACCTTCTTTATATACCCTCTCTAAAAATTTTAAAATCAAAGTTGCAGTTAAAAATCTTATACTGTAAAAAAAAAAAAAACATACGTGTGTGTGTACTCATCTATTCACCTAATTGTGGTTGCAAAGGTCCAGTCTCAGCTTGTGGCTCCGCCTCTCCCTCGTCTGTATGAGTCCTATCATTTCTTTTCTTAAAGTTAAGTATGGATTTTGTCTCGACCACTTCACTGTCTAGTTCATTCCGCTTAATGACCACTCTAAGGTTAAAGAAGTATATCCTAACATTCCCGTGACTCATCTGTGGGTGGTTCTGGTGGCCTGGTGGTTAACGCTCTCGCTTCACACGGCGAGGGCCTGGGTTCGATTCCCAGCCAGAGTAGAAACATTGGACGTGTTTCTTTCCACCTGTTGTCTATGTTCCCCATCAGTAAAATGGGTACCTGGGTGTTAGTCGACTGGTGTGGGTCGCATCCTGGGACACTGACCTAAGGAGGCCTGGTCACAGACCGGGCCGCGGGGGCGTTGACTCCCGGAACTCTCTCCAGGTAACCTCCAACTGTGCTCTCGTTTACCTGGGACCCGCCTCTCAGACTCTTCTTGTCCACCCTGTCAATTTCTCTCATTATTTTGTAGGTCGTAATCATGTCAGCTCTGGTCCTTCTGTTCTCTAGCGTCGTTAGATTTAGGTCCTCTAGCCTCTCCTCATAGGTCATATCCCTCAGCTCTGGGACTGGTTTTATTACCAACCTTTACACGTTTTCCAACTTCTTTATATGCTTTATCATATATCATGTAATGGGTCGTGAATACCTCCTTATTGAGGTTCTTCAAAGCTACCTTTTAATTTGCCAGTCTGTAGCGGTTATCCGGTTCATGAAATGCTTGGGCTATGTTCTCCCCAAGGTCCTCTTTCAGGAAGGGTTGCAGTCTTTGTCCCCCAAGCCGGTACAATTTCTTCACTTGCCTTTACGTTTCTCCGACTTTCATAACTTTGCATTTTCTGGGGAAAATTGCAATAGTCAATTGCCATACCAATCCTGCAGATTGTTTGGATCTATTTGTAGTCTTTGCTGGTCTGCTCCTGTTTGTATTCTCATTAGTTTCACATCTTTGAACAGGGACACCACTGACTCAGTTTCCTCTGTCTTGTTTACATACACAAGAAAAAGTACTTGTCTAAGTACTGACCCTAGTAGACCCCAGCTTGTCACTCTTGCTCATCTCGACATCTCCCTGATAATAACTCTTTCCTTCCTTTCCTTTAAGTGAATGTGTGTTTGCTTTTATAACATTTTGGCACCACAAGTGACAAAACCTATCACTATTTTGCTAAATTCATTTTCTTACTACATTACCACTCTCAGTTTCTGACCGCTATGTAAATTTACACTATTTTCTTCATTTTAAATTAGGTTAGATTATATAGTTATCAAAACGTACCAAAAAAAAAAAAAACTAAAGACCACGAACGACTGGCAACACTGTGGCTGCGCAGCACCAAGAAACGTTAAAGCACTGAGAGAAGCATTGTCTGTAACTGAAGCCCTTCCACGTGCAATGTTTGTCTTTCCCACAAGAACCTATCACTTTTCCAGTATTCGAGACCGACTTTGACGCTACCGCCTACCAGGACAATGCGACCTTTTCTTTTTTATATTGCCTCCCCAATGTTATTGTCTAATATCTTTCTCAAGGTCGATATTCCTGGTTATAATACTCGTAATTCATCTCAATTCTCCTGCTTTATTTCTCGCTGATACACAAAATAATAATATTTTTTGTGTCTCTGACTGGACAATATGTACAATTTCATTAATCACGCGAATCTGGTCAGTATTGACTGGAAAAATAATTCGTTTTCTTTGTGTATAAATTCCATGAACGAATTTCCCTTGAACATAAATAGTTATACGTGTATACTAGTGACGATATAATGAATTAGTGTTCTTTGCAGTATTGTGTTACAATATTCGTAATACTGAGTGAGGGAACTTTTGAACCAAGGAACTGGGCTTATCCTCTCCATTTCCCAGGCGTAGTATAACTCATCTGAATTGAGTTTGATATTGAGTTGATATTGAGTAACAATGTTCGTAAATACTGAGTGCCATAGTTTGTATTTCTGATTGACAGTATGCGTAATCTTAGTGACAGGGTTCGTAATACTGATTGACAATGTTCGTATTACAGAATGGCAGTGTTCGTAATACTGGTCGATAATGTTCGTAATACTGAATAACAATGCTCGTAATGTTGTGGCAGTGTTCTTCGTAAAATGACTAAAACAGGATTAGCTATGAAAGGTTAATATCAACAGTACTGTTATCTAGACCTAAACTCGTAATTTAGAATATATTTAACATGAATTATATATCAGAGCTTCCTTTGACAAGTGCACTATATTAGAACTTCCTTGACAAGTGCACTCTAAATTAGAGCCTTCTTGACATCTAACAGAAAGATTGAAACGGGGACTGATTATAAAACTCTTGATATTTTGCACAAGTTTATTAATGCAATAAAGGTCAGATTAGTGACTCGTAGAATTTGTAACTTAACAAAACATCAACTTGACTTGAAGGTTAACTTAGTAACTCAGAACATGACTCAACTTAGTAGTTCAGAATTGACTCAAGGATAACTTAGTAATTCAGAACTTTACTCGAAGGTTAATTTAGTAGCTCAGAACTTGACTCAAGGTTAACCTAGTAACTCACAACCTGACTCAAAGGTTGTCTTTGTAACAACCTGACTCGAAGGTTGTCTTTGTCACAACCTGACTCGAAGGTTGTCTTTGTCACAACCTGACTCGAAGGTTGTCTTTGTAACTGAAGCAGACTAGTGAAATGATTTCGTAACTTAATCGTAGAGGGAATTTGGTAGCGCATAAACTGACTCGAAAATTGATTAAGTAACCCACAAATTGACCCGAAAATTGATTTAGTAACCCATAAGTTCGTAAATTAACTTGGTGACACATAGAATACCTTAAGAAAGAAATGAATTGCACCTCTGGCTAACCTTTGTGGTGGATAAGGCACAGAGAGCCAGGTTGTCCAGTTCATATGCCATATCCCCACTGAGACTCATCTACCCAATTCAGCTTTGTTTCGCTTAGAGCTAGGACATCCAACTTCTTTACATTCATAACATTAGCAATCATTTCTTTCTTATCATCCGCACTACATCCACGCACATTCAAGCATCCCAGTTTTATAACCACAAAACCTATCGATACAAGAAGCCATATTTTCCTAAGAGACTCAGACCAAATGATTCATGAATTCGCTCTCTGGCACACGACCTGGCAACCATTACCTGTCCCTCTCCCCAGCCTATCCACCCATTCACCCCCTCCCTTACCCTCACCCCATCGAATCACCTTCCTTCCACCCAATCCCTCCCCCCACCACCCCTCCCTCTTAAGGGCTAGGTAATAATTTTCTCAGAAGGGATTAAAGCGTGACACACATCATATTGATCAAGGCTCAGTCTGCCTCCAGGCTTCCACAGGTACCTCTCAATGTGACTCAACGTCCACTCTTATATACAGATACTTTTCCTTATAATCAATAACTTTTACAAAGACTTAAATTAATAAAATGCGACTGTTATAAAAACTACAAAGATTATGAAATATTTTTTTATTAACACACGGGCCCTTTCCCACGAAGGTAGGGTGGCCCGAAAAAGAAAAACTTTTACCATCCTTCAGTCCATCACTGTCTTGCCAGAGGCGCGCTTACACTATAGTTATAAAACTGCAACATTAACACCCCTCCTTCAGAATGCAGGCACTGTACTTTCCCTCTCCAGGACTCAAGTCCGGCCTGCCGGTTTCCCTGAATCCTTTCATAAATATTACCCTGCTCACACTCCAACAGCACGTCGAATCCTAAAAATCATTGTCTCCATTCGCTCCTATCTAATACGCTAACGCATGCTTGCTGGAAGTCCAAGCTCCTCGCACATAAAACCTTTATCCCCTTTCCTAGGCCGACGCCTACCCCGTCTTCCCTACACTACAGATTTATACACTCTCGAAGTTATTCTATTTTGTTCTATTCTCTCTACATGTCCGAACCACCTCAACAACCCCTCTTCAGCCCTCTGGATAATAGTTTTGGTAATCTCGCACCTCCTTCTAATTTCCAAACTACGAATTCTCTGCATTATATTCACACCACATTGTCCACAGACACGACATCTCCACTGCCTCCAGCCTCATTGTTGCAACATTCACTGCCCATGTTTCACACCCATATAAGAGCGTTGGTATAACTCTACTCTCATACATTTTCTTCTTTGCTTCCATGGACAAAGTTCTTTCTCTCCACAGACTCCTCAGTGCACCACTCACCATTCCCCCCCCCCCTCGTCAATTCTATAATTCACCTCATCTTTCATAGACCCATCTGCTGACACGTCCACTCCTAAATATCTGAATACATTCACCTCACCTCCTCCATACTCTCTCCCTCCAACCTGATATCCAATCTTTCATTGCCTAATTTTTTTGTTATCCTCGTCATCTTACTCTTTCCTATATTCACTTTTAATTTTCTTCTTTTGCATACCCTGCCAAACTCATCCACCAGCCTCTGCAACTTCTCTTCAGAATCTCCCAAAACTGTGTGCAACTCTCACTTTGTGTTAGATTCTTTACCATTTAACCCCAAACCTCTTGCCAACACCTGAGCATTCACTTCTCTTACAACTCCATCTATAAATATATTGAACAACCATGGTGACATCACACATCCTTGTCTAAGGCCTACTTTTACTGGAAAATAATTTCCCCATCTCCTACATACTTTAACCTGAGCCTCACTATCCTCATAAAAAATTTTCACTGCTTTCAATAACCTACCTTCTATTCCATACATTTGCAACATCTGCCACATTATATCCCTATCCATCCTGTCATACGCCTCTTCCAAATCCATAAATACCACAAAAACCTCTTTACCCTTATCTAGATACTGTTCACCAATATGTTTCACTGTCAACACTTGAACTACACAAATTCTACCCTTCCTAAAGCCTCCTTGTTCATCTGCTATCCAACTTTCCGTCTTACTCTTAATTCATTCAATAATAACTCTCCCATACACTTTACCAGGTATACTCAACACTCAACAGACCTATAATTTTTGCATTCTCTTTTATCTTTGCCTTTATACAAAGGAACTATGCATGTTCTCTTCCAGTACCTAGGTACCTTAAACTCTTCCATACATTTATTAAATAAAAGAACCAACCACTCCAAAACCATATCCCCACTTGCTTCTGACATTTCTGTCTTTATCCCATCAATTCTAACTGCTTTACCCCCTTTCATTCTTCCCACTGCCTCACGAACTTCCCCCACACTCACAACTAGCTTCCTCACTCCTACAAAATGTTATTCTTCCTTGCCCTATACACGAAATCACAGCTTCCCTGTCTTCATCAGCATTTAACAGATCCTCAAAATATTCCCTCCATCTTCCCGATACCTCTGACTCGCCATTTTATCACCCTCCTCTTCTAGACTTACTCAACTTCTTAATTTCGCTCCAAAACTTTTTCTTATTTTCTACAAAATTTGTTGACATCTCACCCACTCTCTCACTTGCTCTCTTTTTACATTGCTTCACAACTCTCTTAACCTCTTTTCCTCTCCATATACTCCTCCCTCCTTGCATCACTTCTACTTTGCAAAAACCTCTCATATGCTAACTTTTTCTCCCTTACTACTCTCATTATATCATCATTCCACCAGTTGCTCTTCTTCCCTCCTGCACCCACTTTTCTGTAACCATAAACTTCTGCTGAACACCCTTAACACTGCATTTTTTAACCTACCCTATATATCTTCGACCCCATTGCCTCTACTCTCACTAGCCCATCTATCCAGTAATAGTTGTTTATATCTTACCCTAACTGCCTCCTCCTTGAGCTTATAAACCTTCACCTCTCTCTTACCTGCTGCTTCCATTTTCCTTGTATCCCATCTATCTTTTACTCTCACTGTAGCTACAACTAAAAGTGATCTGATGTATCTGTGGCCCGTCTATAAACATGTACATTATGAAGTCTACCCAACAGTCTTTTATCTACCAATACATAGTCTAACAAACTACTGTCATTTCGCCCTGCATTATATCTTGTATACTTATCCTCTTTTTCTTAAAATATGTATTGCCTATAACCAAACCTCTTTCTATACTAAGTTCAATCAAAGGGCCACCATTATCATTTACACCTGGCACTCTAAACTTACCCACCACACTATCTTTAAATGCTTCTCCTACTTTAGCATTTAGGTCCCCTACCACAATTACTCTCTCACTTGGTTCAAAAGTTCCTACACACTCATTTAACATCTCCCAAAATCTCTCTTCTCTACACTCCTCTCTTCTCCAGGCGAATACACGCTTATTATGACTCATTTTTCGAATCCAACCCTTATTTTTATCCACAAAATCCTTGAATTTATACATTTTATATTCCCACTTCTCCTTCCTTAACTTATGTTTCAACATTACATAGCTCTAACTCTCTCAGATACTCCTGACTTAATCACATTTATTTCTCCCCACTGAGACTCATCTACCCAATTCAGCTTTGTTTCGCTTAGAGCTAAGACATCCAACTTCTTTTCATTCATAACATTAGCAATCATTTCTTTCTTATCATCCGCACTACATCCACGCACATTCAAGCATCCCAGTTTTATAAAGTTTTTCGTCTTCACTTTTGTAGCATTTTCTACAGGAGAATGGGTTACTAGCCCATCACTCCCGGCATTTTAGTCGCCTCATACAACACGCATGGCTTATGGAGGAAAGATTCTTTTCCACTTCCCCATGGAGAATAGAGAAAATAAAGAAGAACAAGAACTGTTAAGAAAAAAAGAAGAAAAACCTAAATGTGTGACTTAAGTGTAAGTAGAAGTAGCAAGATGTACCCGTTATCCAGCGTGTTTATGAGACAAAAAAGAAACCAGCAATCCTACCATCATGTAAAACAGCATTATGAGTATTATGAGATATGTTTGTAATAAAATAAAAAATTTACAAAATAAGAAATTTACAAAAGTTCGAAAGGAAATTCGAGTGTAACGCCAGTAATATTATAAAAAAAATCAGTAACATCATTAAAACACCATAACAAAATTTTTAACAGAGACGGAAAGAGAAAGCACCCTACCCACTCCACACACACACACACACACACACACACACACACACACACACACACACACACACACACACACACACACACACCAAACAGTTCAGTTCACTGTAAAGCTCTTGCTTCTGACCACAGGAGAACCCTCAAATACATTATTTTTCTCACTTGCAGATGGTGTTATTGATCATAAATTGTGAGTTGCATCTTCACCAATCAACAAGATGGCAGTAGGAGGCAAGGAGTGAGGGAGATGTGAAGGAGGAAGATGGGAAGGGAAGGAGGAACACAGAGAAGAGGAAGGGAGAGTAGAAGGTTGACAGTGAAAGTGGAAATGGAAAAGGGAAGAAATATAAATGATAGATGAGAACGAGGAAGATAAAGACAAAGACAAACAGTTAGACAGGCGTCTTTGAAATATCTTCTGAGCAATAACTGATATTCCTTTGACTACAGTTCAAACATTGTTGAGGGATACCTTTGTCTTTGTTGTGGACTATTTTATGTTTAAACCATAATATAGTCGAGAAAAACAAAAGCAGGAACAAAGACAAAGCAAACATAAACAAATTACACTGTATAAAACAAACAAATATAATATATATACACACACGAAGGTCGTGATTTTCGTCTTGCGACCATAATGGATGCAATTTTTCATTTTCATTGAGATATATATTTTTATGTGGAGAGAGAAAGAGAGAGAGAGAGAGAGAGAGAGAGAGAACTGAGCATTACCACCATTGATCTGGTCTTTGGTGTCTTCCAGGAGGGGACGAGAATGGAGATAGGAGTTGGAGGGGAGGGATTCTTCTTGGATTGTGAAGTATTATCACTATCCATATTGATTTTATCTTGTACCCTCTTGGCACTGGCACTAACAACATGGTCCCACCCGTCCCAATCTGTCCTCATCAGTACCCCATTTCACAATGATATGGAACGATGAACTAATATCTATTAGCACGTAACGGAATTCGAACTCATGTTCATTGCACAGTGCTTAGTATATGGTCCCGTGTTAAAATATCACGTATAGAACTAGTAGTTCTCTGGTTGATATTTTTTGACGTTACAACTGTGAAAGATAGAAAAGTAGATCAGTTGTACAATGGTCCTCCACAGCGAAAGGATTCATTGTTGACAAAAAATCATATCAACATAAGAATGTAACTAAGTAAGCGCAAATACTTTGGCCACACGAAGAGGTGAATTGTTCTATTATTGAACCAGTTAGGTTTCTAAGAAATTGAGAATGGGCAGCCCCAACTCAGCGGTTTTATCCATCCAGTACTTGGAATATCTTGAAAGTAATATATTACCATTTGTCAAGCTTCAGTGCATGGCATGGTACAGCTTTGTGGATGACATTTTTACCGTTTCAAAAGAGGAATGATGATTGTTCGATATTTTCTTGAAAAATTAAATAGTTGAGTTCCCTCCATTCAATTTTAAGGATAGTAGTAGAAAGATGGCAGATTGCTTATACTAGATATACGTATAATTAATGATGGGACGAACGATACTCAATTTTAGGCCGATATCGATACAGATACCGACACTTTTGCATATCTTTACTTATAATCAGATGTAATCCATTATTTGAATCCAGTGTTTACTGTAAACCTACACATTCGAACAGTTATTTACACTTTTCACTTTTTCAAACACTATTCTGACACGATGAACAGAAATGTTTTGAAAACTTTTTTTGCAGGCATTTCTACTGTGTAATCTACAAAATTTAGCACAGCATAAAACAGTATTACTGCATAATTCAAAGGACCTGGCTATCCAAAATGAATAAAAAAAAATTAAACAAGCCCAAATAATAGTAACTGTAGAGGGAAAAAGATATATTAAAGCAATATATTATAATTTCCTAACAAGTTCCAGTCATGCCATAACAGAAGCTCACCCATTACCTAGCTACCCTCACTCAGGTCATTCGGCCGGCTTCATGTCAAACTCGAAATTCGTAAAAGTTTTGAAGTAAGATAACTGTGTTAATATGTGCTTCTTTCTAATCTAGCAAGATAACAGGAAACTTGTACCTTGTGGCGCTGGTCATACTGAGGTGTCGTGTGACAGTGACAACAACGATGCGATAAATGAAGTGTCGGTCGAGGAGGCTCCACCATACTGCAGGGTGATGAGAGTACCAAGAAAACACCGTGGTCACCCGCTTTAGAATTACGATTGGAAATTGCATGTAAGTTCACCAACATGCAATATATCAGGCTTTCCAGATAATTTCATCTTTACTGCCTTTGCAGAATGGAGAAAAGTGATTCCAGTGACATAAATATGTAGAGAAGCACAAGGGACGAGCTAAGGTATTAAGAGGTGATTAGTTACGGTGGTGTCAGAGAGAACAAGAGAATACCTGCTGGGGGTCGCAGTGAAGTGTGGGCCTGGCTGGCATACTACATGCACATATCTTCCAACCTGTCCTCCACAGGCACAGAGTTGAATTTGTGCTCTATGGATTCAGGTCAATTTCTACACAAATGTTATTTTTACTAGGTAACTTTAAATGAGCTTTCTTTATACGTTTTCAGTTGTGTATATTGCAAATACAAACATTATATTTTCCTGTGGGAGATATTTTTTACCTTTTTTATTTTTTAAAGTATGCACTTTTAGGGTCATAATTTTTTTTTTATTTTCACTAAATGCTGTACACTTTATGTATTTTTTTTATGAAAGGCATTTACTGTGTGGTGATTACAATACTAATACAGTCGTATAGCATGCACAGGTAGGTGTCGGGCCGTTAGGTCAGACAGGGTGGTCCTATAATTCAATACAAGGTCATGAGGTTATGTTTACTTGGTGCTGACAATCGCGTGATGAGGCTGGAGATAGCTTAATGTACAGGATGGTGTGTGACCAAGTTAGATCTGAGGCCGTGTCCACAGAATTATTCCTAAACCAGTCTACCCCGTCGCTAATGAACCTTGAGAACCTGTGTTAATAGATCTGAGAATTATTTCAGTCACTATCAAGGGAACCTAACTAGTGTTAGTTAATGGAGATCATTTCTCAAGATTCTGTGAATTAAATATTATCTGAGTGGGAATGTTCATTAAACTTGCACATGCATGTATGTGTATATGAGCATGCGTGTACATAAGTGCGTGAACATGTGCGTGTAAGCATATTTGTATAATTGTGAGTGCATTATACGTATTGATGTATCATTTTTGTTTTGTCGTGGCTGCTTAGTTTCTGAAGCTGTATTCCCCACATATATTGAAGACTGGGTGGGTTGAAACATGTAATATTAAATTTTGTATTCTAGTGATATATGGGATAGTTTTACTTGAGCGTGATTGAATTTTTTTTTTTTTTTTTCTTTATGGTTGTTTTTTTTTTTTTTTTTTTTTTTTTTTTTTTTTTTTTTTTTTTTTTAGAATTTTGTAAGTGTAAAATAACATAAACAATAGTTGGTATTCTAATAAAGAAATATGCTAATTTGTATTAGGAGAGCGAGTGCATTGTGGAGGAGGAATCTACCAGTGAAAATGGAAATGCCGGTGAACAGTAGTTATAGAAGCATATAAAATATCTTATGTAAAGAAAAGTATCGCAGCAGCACACTGAGACCCCCAGAGGAGAGCAGAAGATTAATGGACAGATGGGCCCACGAATTATCTTGGGCGTCTCTACCAGATGATATTAAAAAGGAGGGAAGATAATACCTAAATTGCAACACACACACACACACACGATATAGCTGATATTGCAATTAGTAATTGGGAAAAATGCCCAGGGAATGTTGATGTCACTCACGGGATAATCGAAGCGATTGCACAATCAAAGGACAACCTATACATTTAACTAATCATATTTTTCTCAATATATTCTAATAATGGAAAGGAGTCCACCATCATCCTCAATCCTAAAAAAGAGAGGGAGAAAGACATTCAGCCTATGCCACTTATGTCATGCCTCTGTAAAATGCTAGAGCGGAGTCTGTGGAGGCAAGCGGTTTTTTTTATCTGATGCTCAGTTACAAGGAAACCAGTTAGCCAGACTTGGGTTTTGGACGTCTGAAGTACTGTGCCTGATTTTGAAAGTTGGATGTGGATACTGTTGTTTGGTGGGTCATCTTTAGTTAAGATACCAATCTGTGCTCTTAGGGCGCGAGCGATAGTGAATGGATTTTCTTCTTTGGGTCACCCTGCCTTGGTAGGAAGCACCCAACGTGTTCAATCAAAGCATCATATTTCATGCATAGTGCTTCGACAAATAACAGTTAATAAATTAATAAGGATGGGAGTTAAAGGCAAGCTGTTTATATATACATGTACTAAAAAAATAAAATTAACAGACTGAGGAGCTAAAGTTCTGTTTCAGGAAAATTTACTCCAGTATGAAAAAATTATAACACTGTTCATTTGTAGCTCTATATGAGTTTTTTGATCTACGAAAAAAGATAACAAACAAATGATAGCTGTCCTGTCCGTGGTAGTACTGAGTATAAGGTCATTAATAGTCTTTAAAATTTATCAGTTGCTTTCAAACTCTCTATTACTTTGAAAAAGTGTCACTTTCAACATTGTCCCATGGCAGGATCCAGTGTTCCCTTCGGTATAAGAAAAACTTCTGCTGTTGTGCATATCTCCTTTGTTCTTCTGGATCAGTGTACATTATCCCTTGAATGCAGGAGGGTCTGGTTAATTCACAGATGCGCTTCATACAGTTTCTTTAGGATCTTTGACCTCATTTTCAAGAAGGGGAGGGGGGTCGATAACAGGTCTCATGTCTTTAAACCCAAGTCCATGATACATAAACAGATAATCGTGAAGTCAGTTGGAGATAGTTATCTCTGGTGAGTATTCTTGGGGTTACTGTATCCATTCATCACAGCTTCTTGCAAGGTACTCATCCGGCTATCTTACTGGTTGGCTTCCCTGAGGATTTTACGTTTGTATCTTCATGGTGCTTGTTCGTCTTCAGTAATGAAGTGAGTTTCTGTGAGTATTATCATTATTAAAGAACTTTTGTTGTCTACATTACTCAATTTTTCTTAATATAAACACTGCGTTCAATTTAAGAGCTCACTAATCAACCTTGCACACTCCAACTCTCTACTTGCACACACTAATCCTTACCTTCATCATTACTCCTCCCACCTCACTGTCTTCAATATCAACATCCTTTCTCCAAGCCAACTCCAGCTTCACAAGCTCAGAACCTCAAGAAAATGATGCTATCATAACCTCAGACAAACCTGGACTCCAGATGTTGCTGTTCACGATATAATCTTATTGTAAATAATGACCTTTAACACCGTGTACCTCCTGTCTTTTAACAAGATCCCACTCAGAATATTTATCAAGCCCTCTCTCTTTGTTTGCTCTCTCTTTGTTTGCTCTCTCTTTCTCTCTCTCTCTCTTTCTCTCTCTCTCTCTCTCTCTCTCTCTCTCTCTCTCTCTCTCTCTCTCTCTCTCTCTCTCTCTCTCTCTCTCTCTCTCTCTCTCTCTCTCTCTCACACACACACACACACACACACACACATTGTTCTCCATATGGTCTTTCATTTTCAACATATGACCAACCCAGTTGTTCTTAACGTGTCTCCCAGGTAAACTTCCATTTTCTTCCCCATGTGTCTGTACTTCCACCTTTTGTACCCCATGCAACCTATGTTCTATTCTTTGTGGTCTCTTTTGTTCTAAACAATATCTTCCAGCTTATCGTCTACCCCACATGGTCTCCCATGTGTTTTTTTTTTCCTACGATTTCTTCCATGTGTTCTACACTCTGTGCCCTCCCATGGTGTGTCTTGGCCAAGAGTTTAAGAATACACGATACAAAACTTCCATAATTCATGCACCCATCGTTTCTCTGCTGAGCCAATAAAAATAATTGAATCTGCACAAATCCTGTCAATGTTGTAGGCAGCCTGAAGGGGCAGGGAGCGTTCCTAGTGTACCTGGAGGGAAGACAGCGTACCTGGAGGGCAGGAAAAATGTCTGAGGGGCAGGGATTGTGCCTGGAGGGCAGGGAAAGTGTGTGAGGGGCAGGGCTTGTGCCTGGAGGGCAGTGTGTCTGGTGGGCAGGGACTGTGCCTGGTTGACAGGTCGTGTGCCTAAAGGGCAGGTAGTGTACCTGGAGGCCAGGAAGTGTACCTGGAATACAGGTAGTGCACCTGGAGGGCAAGTAGTGTACATGGAGGGAAACTAGTATACCTGGAGGACAGGGAGTGCGTCTGGAAGGCAAGTAGTGTACCTGAAGGGTAGGTAGTATACCTGGTATGCACTGAGTGTACCCGGAGGACAGGTAGTGTACCTGGTGGGCGGGGAGTGTACTTGGAGGACAGTTAGTGTACCTGGAGGGCAGGTTGTGCACCTTGAGGACAGGTAGTGTGCCTGGAGGACAGGTAGTGCACCTGGAGGGCAAATACTCTGCCTGGAGGGCTATTAGTGTACATAGAGGGCAGGGAGAGCACCTGGAGGGCAGGTAGTGTACCTAGAAGTCACTGAATATACCTGGAGGGCAGGTAGTGTGCCTGGTGGGCAGGGAGTGTGCCTGGAGGGCAGGAGTGTACCCGGATGACAGGTAGTGTACCTGGAGGGCATGGAGTGTAACTGGAGGGCAGGGCGTGTGCCTGAAGGGCAGGGCGTGTGCCTGAAGGGCAGGGACTGTAGTTGGAGAGCAGGTAGTGTACCTGGAGGGCAGGGCGTGTGCCTGAAGGGCAGGGACTGTAGTTGGAGAGCAGGTAGTGTACCTGGAGGGCAGGTAGTGCACCGGGAGTACAGGTAGTACACCTGGAGGGCAAATAGTGTGCTTGGAAGGCTGTTAGTGTACCTAGAGGGCAGGGAAAGCGCCTGGAGGGTAGGTAGTGTACCTAGTAGGCACTGAGTGTACCTGGAGGGCAGGTAATGTACCTGGTGGGCAGGGAGTGTGCCTGGAGAGCAGGAGTGTACCTGCAGGGGAGGTAGCGTACCTGGAGGACAGGTAGTGTGCATGGGGGGCAAGTAGTGTGCCTTGAGGGCAAGTAGTTTACCTGAAGGGCACGTAATGTACCTGGTAGGCACTGAATGTATCTGGAGGGCAGGTAGTGTACCTGGTGGCAGGGAGTGTACTTGGAGAGCAAGTAGTGTGTCTGGAGGGCAGGTATTGTGCCTGGAGGGGAAGGTTGTGTAACTGGAGGACTGATAGTGTACCTGGAGGGCAGGGAGTGTACCTAGAGGGCAGGAGTGTACCCGGAGGGCAAGTGGTGTACCTTGAGGGCAAGTAGTGTACCTGGAGGGCAGGGAATGCACCTGGAAAGTAGGGAGTGCACTAAAGGTCAAGCATGAGGTGATACTTAACGTGCTCCAGCACTGCTTGTCTCATGTTGTGTTTATATCAGCTGCTTTTATTGCTTCTTTCTTACTCATATTCTCTTAATTTGTTATTACATGTCTCTTAAATATTTTAATAATAAATGTTTTGTTTTTGTTTCTCCACTTTATTCATTAACATCATCATTGTCAGCATCGTTGTCATCATGATCATCATTTAATCTTTCATCTTTATTTATACTTAGCAGGGTTTTCCTAAATTTCTGAGAACCTAGTTTATTAATATGCTCTGCAAACATCGTGTAAAATCCAGTAAAAAATGAGTTTCATGGTAGCATTGTTGCTCAAGAAGATTACTTATCTGTTATTGTCAATTAAAAAGAATGTCTCGAGATCTGTAAAATAGCAAAACTGAATAGATTACTTAAGGAAAAAATATTATATGACCAAAATTGGCCATTTTTTTCGTTTAAGGTGACTCACGAAATCGAAATGACACGATTGCAAACAAACCGTATCACGGGCGGGATTGAACCCGCGGTCAGAGAGTCTCAAAACTCCAGACCGTCGCGTTAGCCACTGGACCAGCTAGCCACAATAAGATTCGTCCAACTAGGTATATTTCTACACCATAGGAAGGTTAGCATAGGCATCCCGCCCGTGGTATGGTTCGTTTAAGGTCATCGGTAAAAATATTTCTTGGAGTCAGATTTAAACCTGTACAAATCAGTTGGGTGTGAAATACTACTCTTGTTAAAAATTAGTAAGTCTGGGTTTCATAAATATTCAAAAGTTGAATGTCGCTGGTGTTATAGATAAGCAAGTGCAGAAAATGCTTGAGGAGGGGAGAATGTTAAATTGTGTAGCAGTACTGGAACCTCTCCCAAAAGCTCACATAGCAGACTGCAGTACCAGTAGGAACAGCAATCGCAGCCGCAGCAACAACAGCAATTGAAACAAATAGCGGCGGCGACAGCAACAGTAGAAACAAAAGCAGCAGCGGCAGGAGCGGCGACTGTGCTGGCACTAGCAACATCTATAACGGCAACTGCAGCCCTCACCGTTGCAGCCATGGTAGTCGCGGTTATTGTTGTCATCGTGGTGGTGGGTGGGTTGTGGTGCCGCCGGCGCCGCCGCTGCCACTACTGCAAAAATAGCTATTTCATGGAGTTAGCATAACTAGTAGCAGGACAAGAAACAGCACACTGTTGAAGCATGCTTAAATAATACAACAGATTACTGAACACCAGCATTACAGTCAGCACCTTGTTATTCACCAAACTCAATACATCCTTCATCACAGCTAACGGCACAAATTAAGAACTTATTCATAACAGCATACGAGTCATCAGCAGAAGAGGCAGCAGTACAAATCATCTTATCACAAGAACAGCATAAAAGTTGGCAGGACAAGAGGCTGCAATACAGATCATCTTATCCCAAGAGCAGCATAGAAGTTGATAACACAAGAAGCTGCAGTACAGATCATCTTATCGCAAGAACAGCATAGAGGTCGACAGAACAAGAGACTGCAGTACAAATCTTCTTATCCCAAGAACGGCATTAATGTTGATATCACAAGAGGCAACAATATAAATCATCAGGTAATAACGAAACAGTATAAAAGTCAAGAGTACAAAAGACAATAGTACAAATTAGTAGCTTGTCGGAAAACAGCAGTACAAGGGGCAGCAGTACAAATCATTAGCTTACAGCGAAACAATATAAAGGTCAACAGCACAAAAGGCAGCAGCAACACAAATCATCAGCTTATCGCAAAACAGGATAACCTGGCCACCAGACCCAGGACGTGAACCAGCATCTCCACTATAGCTCACACACGAACCAGACGCTGCCGGTATCCCGAAGGAGGAACTCCTTTGTTATTGAGTTTACTATCAATTGGGTGCATCAGGTCAGAGTTGGAATGTTAATGTGGGAGGTTGCAGGAGAGCCGTACAAAGCACTCTCCTACACTGCTGTAGCTGCATGTGGTATTTGTCTTCGTTTTAGGAGGTCCTATTGCAACACGCTAGTCTTGCAAAAAGCTGCATGTGCCACTTGTTAGGGTTGTAGTAGGGTCGTGTGAACCACTTTCCTACGCTGTTGTAGCGTCAAGTGGCATCTGTTGTTGGACACCCTCCTACAACAAGATTTTTTAGTGTAAAATAAAAAAAATGGTTTTACTGATTACTGACTTCTTTTCCAACGTATTTTTAATAGCACGTGCATAGAGATCGTCTGACTCAGAGGTATTATGTTAGTGAGGACTTTGTATGAGTGTTGAAAAGTATGGACAGAAATATGTAAAGGTTTTGTGTTTCTTTTCACATTATCATGCTCGGAAGCTCCTAACATGATCGTTTATTTCCCCTTTTATGTTTGTTACTCCAGAAGCTGGAAATAAACCGGCTGAGAGAGTGATGTATGACTCGTTGCGATTGTAAAACACACACACACACACACACACACACACACATGTAAAGATCAAGCCTACCACTGGTGTTATCAACGACTCCACCAAACTTGCCCTTGCTGCCGCTGTAAAGACCTGCCTGTAGGTTAAATTTACAGCTATACTCGTTGAAAGACTCCTTCATTGTCGTCTGTGCTGATGATTTGAAGCTTCCAAACTGACTGACGACACCGCTGTTAAGACTCTTAGTGACCGACAGTTCATCCTCTCTCCTTCACCTTTTCTTCTTGCGAAACGTTCTATTTTTATCAAACGTCTAAGCAAGATCATAACATCCCAATCGACTGCTGATCCGAACACCTCAGTCGAAGACCAGAACTCTTGGGCTTCGATTGACAACATCACCAAGATCCCAAACGCATTCTCTATGATCAAAGTCACCTTCTCCAACATCGAAATGGCTACCAGACCACTGTCAGATAGCCTAGCCATCTCATACTACCACAATCATCCACGGCAGATAGAACCAGAACGTTTCGCCCACGTCTCTCCTTGCTGGAACTGCTATTCATACCTTCATCCAACGACTGACTGCCCCATTAAGGACAAGAAATTCTGTTCCAACTGCAGTAAAGAAGGATGTACAAGAAGGGTATACAATACCGACAAGATGAAAATTTTGACACATGTGCAACATCTGGATATCTTTATTGTAGACGTTTCGGCATCCAGTGGCTTTATCAATATACATTCTAGGATATAATTTGAAGATAGTAGAACTATATACAGAAGATGAGGTAATCAGCCCCTCAGCCTTGGAGTTGGTGTGAAGAGCACCGTAATCGTGAAGATTCTGGAGCAGAGGCGAACGAACGAACGAACAAGTTCAGGTAAGATCCCAAATGGGATGAGCGTGGAAGACGGGACAGATGAAGAATAGCTCTGGAGAGGAGTGTTCTTAGTCGTAGAAATAGAGCCAGGGCTTAACCCAGCAGCTAAGGCGATCGTGGGACAGACATTGAGAACAGAAATTCAGGTTCTTCTTTTGGGACTCCGGTGGGTTGAGCGGGGAGGACGGGACAGTCGAAGATTAGCGCTAGAGAGGAGTGTAGAATTGAGCCATGTCTTAACCCAAAAGCTAAGGCGAACGTGGGTCAGAGAATGAACAACGCAAGGTACCTGTCAGAGAATCCAAGGTTATTTGTAAATAGGGTTAGGAGCACGATCATACAAGGAGTAGAAAAGGTTGTGTTGGTTTGTGGGTCTGCGAATGTCTTCGTCAAGGAGGGAGGTTCAGTAGTCATGTCGTGTCTCAAGTTTCTCTGTCTGTCACTGAGCGTCTTCCAGTACAGATTCAGCGCAGGGATGTCTAATTGGGCATGGAGAGACTCGCTTGTGGCGAAGTCCTCCCATCTGACATCAAGTACCCAGCAGCGTAGCCCCTTGTTCTGGACACGCTGCAGTTTAAGTTTGTTTTAGCTGCAAGAGAGAGGGCTAGAAGAGAGTAAGTTATCAGAGGACGTATTAAGGATTTGTAGAGGTGTAGTTTGGTGCGTTGGGAGGCATGTTGCAGCTTGTAGAGGCCCGCAAGGGCCTTACTAGTTATTGCATGCTTTGAGTGAATGTGTCCGTGTAAGCGAAGAAGGACAGTGACAGATTGTGTGATGGGGATGTAAGTGCGGGTGTCAGCTGTTCTGAGCTCGACAGGTAATGGGAGATCACGTTTCCTATAGTTAAAATATGTAACGCTGGATTTAGCTGCATTGGATTTGATCCTCCATTTTTGTTCCCAGATGGCTATCCTGTCGAGGTCATTTTGTGTTTTGTATGTGAGTGTATCTATATTGGCGTGAGTGATAAGTTGTATAATGTCGTCTGCATAGGCTAGTGTGATGGAGTTGTGGTATACAGGTGTTGGAATATCGTTAGTGTATAAAATGTAAAGGGTAGGGGAGAGGACAGATCCCTAGGGTACTCCAGCATTTAGTGTGAAGTAGTCAGAGTAACAGCCTTGGAATTTGATTCTCATGGTACGGCCGTCTAGGAAGTTGCAGAGGAGTTTACGAGTAGTGAGAGGCAGGTTCAAGTTAGTGCAGAGTTTGTACTTGAGCCCTTCGTGCCAGTGTCAAAGGCTTTTTCAACGTCTTTTGCAACTAGGGCTGTCCTGTTTCTTTGTTTTGTGTTTATGTGGATGTAGTTGAGTATGATGTTAATGGCATCCTGTGTGTATCTGTGAGTTCTGAAGCCAAACTGGCCATCAAAAAGTAATGAGTTGTGTTCCAGGTATCTGCGAAGGCGATGGTTGATGGTTTTTTCAAAGAGTTTTCCTAAAGTTTCGAGGAGGCTGATAGGGGGATAGTTTCTAGGATCAGAGTGGTCTTTTTTGGGTTTAGGGAGGAGGATAGCAGTGGCAGCTTTGAAGAGGGAAGGGAAGTATCAAGCGGCAAGGGAGGCATTGAGGAGGTTTGTGTAGGCAGTAATGATAGAGTCAGAAAGGTGTTTTAGGATAATATGGTTTAGGCCAGAAGCACCAGGAGCCTTGGGAGGGAGGTGTCTGAGGAGAGTTTTAATGTCTGTGTTGGTGAAGGAGTATCGAGTTTTTGGGAGGAGGTAAGTGAGTCCAGATGGATGTGGCTGTCTGATGTTGTTTCTTGTGTGTGTGTGTGTAGTGTTCCAGTGTTCTATATTCTGAATGTGTTGAATAGCGTTAGGGTGAGGTGGGTGAGGGTGGAAGATGTTCTCCCAGATGTGTTTGAAGATGTTAGTAGCAGCCTGCGGGTCTGAGATGTGTGTGTTGCTGTAGGTGATGTGTTTGAATTTGTTGGTGGGAGTTGTGCCTCTGATTTTTTTGATAAAGTTCCAGAAGGCTTTGGTGTTTTTAATACGCTGTTTGTCCGCTTGTTGTATGAGTTGTGACCAGTGATTGTTGTGGTCTTGGTCTAGGCTGTGTAGAATATTGTTTCTAAGGTAAGTGAGATCTAATCGGACTTGATTAAATCTATGTGTGTTGTAGAGGAAGCAGTTGTGGTTGTAGATAATTAGTCTTCTTGTTCTGATTGAGGGTTTGAAGGAATAACGAGTAGTGTGAGTTTTCTTTGGTATTGCGATGTTGGCTGCTTGTGTAATGGTGTCCTGGATGAGATCAAGTTGAGTGTCAATGTCAGAGGTTTGTTGTTGTAGTCATAGGTGAGGTTAGTATTGTCTATGTGTTGTGTGAAAGTATCCCAGTCAGCGTTCTTGTAGGAGAAGGAAGGTGTGGCTGGGATGAGGATAGGGTTGGAGATGTGTAAGATGACTGGGAGTAGAGGCAAGGAGGCTGGCGCTTATATACTCATCGTCAGGTGGAAAGGGGACGGGTAGCAGACGAGGGCATAGTCACTGGTAGGCGGGATTTCCCAGTGGAATCCCACCTACTCAGATATCTCTGACAACTAACATAGAATTGTATTTATCAGAAGAACACGTGAAATACTACATTATTAACTTACATCATTTTTATGTTGCAGACTATATTTCTATGAGCATATGTACGCTTTGAAGTGAAAGTTTACCTCCAGGAAAGCGAACTCTCCTTGCCTCAGACAACTTCTGCAATACCTGGTACAGAAAAAAATCTGTACAGGTGTTTCTGGTACCTCATAACGCTCTTTTGTCCCCATTAGATATTCACAATTAAAACTTATTAAAATGTACCTTTTAAGGAGAAACTACTGATCTCAAGGCTTTGAGAGCCTCCTTGAATTCATAATGTTGACCTTTAATCATTGTGACCTGACTGTTGATGATTGTGACCTCAAGGAGGCGTGAATACCTGTGCATATTCTAGTCAATCCGGGCTCCCGGCTTGGTCATGTTGACATCGCCCTTTGGTAAGATCTGCCATGAATAGATTAGCAGCAGGAGAGACTGTCTCCCGGCACACGTCACTGGCGCGACACTTGTTTACTAAGTCAAATAATAATATTCTGTAAATGTAATAATAATTAAGATAATGTTTTTTATTTAACATCCAAGTGCGGAACATTATTCACATACTATGAATTAAAAAAAACTTCGACGCTATAATGGCAGTGTTTCTGGCCGGTGTATCCGACTATAATATCAGTTATAAATGTCTATGCATCTGGCTACACTAATACTGTTTATAGACTGGGTATCCAGGACCTTTGAAGCCTGGGTATCTGGCTACAGTGTCAATGTTTGAAGCCAGGGTATTTGACAACAGTGCCAGAGCAATTTGAGGCCAGGGTATTTGGTTACAGTGTCAGTGTTTTAGGCCTGGGTATCTGACTACAGTCATTCTCCCACACAAACAATTTCCCCACGCAATCCTCCTTCTATACAAACACTTCCACCACGCAATCCTCCCACACAAATATTTTTCTCTGTAGTCAAAGTTTCTGATTTTAATGTAAAGAATAATAATAATGATTTAGTTGACGAACTAATCACCATTACTGACTTAAATGTTTGTAATATGGTTAGTTTTGGTGTCACATCGTTGTTCACAAAAGATAAGTTTACGACTTAAGTTTCCTATCTGAAGACCTCTGAAATTACGATTTACCATTGCCTGTGCTAACAATCACAACTTTGCATTGTTGATGTAAAGTTTGCGTTTAATGGAGAGTTTTACACTCAGAAGTTTGGTATGGCAATGGGATATCCTCTCACTGGTTCTTAGCAATTTGTACACGGATATTTTTGAAACAAAACTGCATTGCAAAATTTTTCCTGATAAAGTCAAATGGTAGATATATGGATGTTGTTCTATGCTTAATTAATGCCCAAGAATATAGATATAAACCAATTCCTATTTGAATTAAATAGTCTGGCTAAATCTATAAATAACTCATTGTCTTTTTAGATGTTTCAATTATTAAAGGGAACTTAAAATTTAAATTCAAAATATACAGAAAACCAACAACTGCTATTATGTACACTATTATTCTTAAAATCATGACTGAATTAAATGTTCTGTATTCTCCTCCATATTTTTTTTAGAGCTCTGCGCATTTTGAGCCCAAAGTTCATAGTTGAGGAAGTATTGATAATTTATGAAATAACATATGATTAAAATATCTAAAAAAATTTAATTGACCAATCTTTCATAATTGTCAGAAGTAATTTTACAATCCCAAAAAAGGACAATGAAACATATTCAACCAAGAATATGTTGATTCTTCCTTTTCATGAAAACTTTCTTGCTATACCTTCTCTACTTAATAATTTCAAAATCAAAAAAGTATTAAAAAATCATCATACAGTAAAAGAGACATCTGATTAAGAATTTTCCCCCCAAAAAATGCTGATGACTGCGTCTGTAAGATTCCCTGAAAGAAATGCAGTAAAGTTTATGCTAGTCGAACTGAAAAAAGTTTTGTACTGAGATTACAAGAAGATAAATATAGCATTAGAACTAAACAAGAGCCTAATTTTCTGTTTATTCATGTGAGAGATTTTAACCAACCAATTGATTTTGAAAAGGCCGAGAAAGTTGTATCAAGCAGGTCTATGGTTGAGCGAAATCTTCACTACATTCCTTTTATTTGTGCTATTCCTTGATAATGTGAGAAATCATGAAAACTCTTGGAATTTCGCTATTTTTTCACTGTAGTTATTTTGTATATTGTGATGTCACCTGTTTATTGTACATAAATTTGCACACATTCATAAACATGCACATACACAGAAGCATACATACAAGCGTACATACACGCATTCATACACGCATACATACAAACATGCATGCATACATGCATGCATGCATGCATACATACATGCATACATATAAGCATACAAGCATACATACATGCATACATATAAGTATACAAGCATACATACAAACATGTATACATACAAGCATGCATACATACATATACATGGTTTACTAGGTCCTGGGACCTTGTTTACATCTAACACACAGTTTAAAAATAACAGTACATATATATAAGCGGATAGTAGAGTGTGAGTGTCATGTAGTGACCTGAAAAATGCAAGTGTAACTTATCTGAGATGAGGTCAGGTAGACAATGAGCTCATTTGATTCCTGTGTTGTTCGGTATGGTATAAACAAAAGTTTGTACCATACATACACATACCGTACTTACAAACCTATATACACATACAAGTATATATATGCCTATAAATGTACATACATTCATACTTATAGATAAATGGTTCAGATAACTGACACGTTGATAAATTAGACACATGTGCAACTCTTGGGTATCTTTATTGATGGACTGACCACATCGACTCAAGGTTGAGGGACTGATTACCTCATTCTCCTCCTGTTCTTCACGATTCTCCTTTTGTATGGACTGATGAAGCCACTGTGTGGTGAAACGTTTCCTCAGTAAAGATACCCAAGAGTTGCACATATGTCTAATTTACCACATTCATATTTAATGCATACAGTCTAAGGGTAACCGTGGACAGTTTGGTTGCTCCCTTGCAACAATGCACAGCTCCTGATGACGCACTGAGAAGTGTGAAAGTACTTGAGCTAAAGATTTACACCCTCCATCCCCCCCAGTGGCTTGTCCTGCATAGTTAAGATCGCCCGTCTGCGATTGTTTGCATACACATTATATATATATATATATATATATATATATATATATATATATATATATATATATATATATATATATATATATATATATATATATATATATGTCGTCCCGAATATGTAAAACTGGTCAATTAGCAAGAACTCATTTAAAATTAAGTCCTTTCTGAAATTTTCTCTTATACGTTTAAAGATATATTTTTTTCATTAATGTTAATGTAGAAATTTTTAATTTTGCACCAAAAGAGTTTTAGAAAACTTACCTAACCTTATAACAAGAGCAATTTATTTTAGCCTAACCCAACTAAATATATTTTAAATACGTTTACAATAATTTAGTACTAAACAAACAATCAAATATATTTTTTTCGTTAGGTTCAGAATGATTTTGGCGAAATTATTGCATACACAAATTTTCACTTGTCCTATATGGCAAGATGAGCGTTGCTATTTAAGCCAAGATCGCAAATTCTGCCTATTCGGCACGACACACACACACACACACACACACACACACACACACACACACACACACACACACACACACACACACACACACACACACACACACACACACACACATATATATATATATATATATATATATATATATATATATATATATATATATATTTACACCTACAAGTGTACATACATACATTCATACTTAAACGCATACATATATACACCTATAAGTGTAAATACATACACTCACACTTAAACGAATATATATATATGCATACATTCATGTATACATACATATGTACATATATGTATACATGACTACATACATACCTAAACATATATTCATTAAACTAAGAAATGACAGCATGAACGTATACTCAGTAACGCTTTTGTTTGTACAACTGTGAGCGGCAGATGTGACATTATGCTGATGGGTACATGCTAGCACATTAAGGTAGGAGAGGCCTCTTCTTGCCGCACCTATTGATCGTGGAAGGCCTATAGGCTTGCCCTCTGTGCCTCAGAGCTTTAGTAGTTTAGTTGAAGGTCGTCTTCACTCACCTGTACATGGAGTATCTCATTACCACAGCTAATGATATACACTTCTTTCTGTTAATGACCTTGGCATTCTAATCACACCCAGAGATACACTAGCATTAATGACGACATGAAACCTAAAATTTTGTTTCTGTTGTTAGATTATCCATATGAAGTTACACGAACAGAGCTATTGTCATGGTGTACCATCTTTAGTATATATTTAGTTCGTTATATATATTTTTTTGAAGTTTTTCAATAGTTGTAGTATAAACTATATCATGAGCTTTAGTATTCTACCACTCTCTTGGTGAAAAACATTTTTTTTATATCTCACGAAATCGTAATGACATGATTTCAAACAAACCATACCACGGGTGGGGTTAAAACCCGCGATCAGAGAGTCATAAAACTCGAGACCGACGCGTTAGCCACTGGGCCAGCTAGCTACAATAAGATTCATGCAACTAGGTATATTTCTACACCATAGCATCGGCACCACTGTGACCACAAATGCAAGTTTTTACAGACGAATCTTGAAAATGAATATTATAGGAATGCAGTTAGAAGCCTTAGTAGATCTATAATCCACTATGATACCATGAACGTAGATAAGTACGTTTATGGAGCAACTTGCAATGTGAACAGACTGCATGATGTTCTAGTGGCCCGTCTTAGGCTTCGTTACAAGTACTTCTGGCAGTTTGGGAGACACACGGATGATAATCAAACCAAATGCAAAGTATGTAGCCAGCCCTATGGTCACTGCGTTGAACACTATGTGCTTAATTGTCCACTTATTGAAGAATTTATGTCAAGGCTTCTTATTAATGAAAATAAGATACCAGATATACTAAGCAAATTTCCTAAATTTACATGTAACAGATAACTGAACTGTAGATATAAATCCAAATGCACTCCTGTTAACCCCTTTTTGGGCCTAGTTCCTAGGCCTTTTGTGTATCCATATGCTCTTGCGCTACCGTCCACAGGATGGATATAGAGTGCACAATAAACTAGCCACTTCGGTGGCAAAATCTATTGCCATCCCCCAGGTGATAATAGATGCCAAAATTTGGGGGTGTTGCTCGAGGACTAGACGTGTTAGTGGCCATGTGAGGGGGAAACAGTGGAGTAGTTGTGACCCTACCAGTAGCAAACAACTGGTGATGGTAACAAAATATTAGGAGTGGGTTGATGGGTATTGTTGTGTCAGTACTGCTGCTTCCTCCCTCTTCATCCCTTCTTTACCCCCCCTCCCTCCCCTCTCTCTCTCTCTCTCTCTCTCTCTCTCTCTCTCTCTCTCTCTCTCTCTCTCTCTCTCTCTCACCGTCTTTATATGCAATTATCAAATGCCATAAAATTACACTGTATTCTCATTAGTTTTCCACTAACATGTACAGTGCAGCGCTCAATTATTTTGGTCATGCAATAACTGTCAGAATTAATTTATATGGCGACTTCTTGCGGCTGCATTATTCCTCTTATGGGTGTTGTTATGTTGTGGCTGGATGTTGTGGTGTGATACTTGTGGGTGTTGTGTCTGGGCGGTGTTAGTGGTGTGTGTTGTGATTGGATAATGTTTGTGGGGTGTGTTGCTGCTGCCTGGGGTTGGAGGTGTGATTTGGAGTGCACTGTGGTTGGGTATTGTTGGGGGTATTGTGCTTGAATGGTGTTGGTGGGGTGTGTTGTGGTTGAGTGTCGTTGGGGCGTTGTGCCTAGGTGGTGTTGGTAGGGTGTGTTGTTGGTAGGGTATATTGTTGGTGGGGGGGGGGTGTTGGTGGTGTGTGTTGTAGTAGATGGTGTTGGAAGAGTGTGTTGTGCCTAAGTGGTGGTGGTGTGTTGTGCCTAGGTGGTGGTGGTGTGTTGTGCCTAGGTGGTGGTGGTGTGTTGTGCCTAGGTGGTGCTGGTAGGGTGTGTTGTACCTAGGTAGTGTTGGTAGGATATGTTGTGCCTAGGCGGTGTTGGTGGGTTGTGTTGTGGCTGAGTAGAGTTTGTAGTTTGTATTGTGGTATTGGTTTATTAGTACTGTGTTGTATGGGTGGATGGTGTTGGTAGGGTGTGATGTAGTGGGGATGTTATTTGTGTTGGTAGTATCTATTGAGATGTATTAGAAGATGTGTTGTGATGCTGGTCTGTGGGTAAAGTGTTTTATTGTTGGGTGATGCTTGTGTTGGTGGGAGTGTGTTGTGGTGTTGGAGACATTAACGAAGAGCCCTGGTGATAATGATGACGGTTGATGTTGACGTGATATGTTCAATTGATGTTTGTGATGTGTTCTTTTGATATCAGTGAGATGTACTATAGTTTTAATTAAATATAGTTTTTCACTCCTGCAATAAGGCATTCTAGCCTGTAAAGGAAACACCATCACAAAACACCCTGTACAGAACTCTTTATAGTTATTTCACTAGGTGAAGACAGTAACTAAACATGCTTAATTAAACGTAATAACCTATCAGAATTCCCCCTGTCGTTGTGCCTCAGTATGTTATAAATATTTACATTCACAAGGAAATGAGAGGATAGTATATTGTAACAGTATTGTGAGTACGTTTGTATGTCTATTTTAATGTGTGTGTGTGTGTGTGTGTGTGTACTCACCTATTTGTGGTTGCAGGGGTCGAGTCACAGCTCCTGGCCCCGCCTCTTCGCTGTGTGTGTGTGTGTGTGTGTGTGTGTGTGTGTGTGTGTGTAGGTACATAAATAACAAAAACGGCACAATACCGTGACTGGAACAATACACAAATAACCCGCATATAGGAGAGAGGAGCTTACGACGACGTTTCGGTCCGACTGTCCGCTCTCTTTCTGGCAGACTCAGGGAGCACAAAAGTAGTGTTAGGCTTGCCGACACCAGCAATGCTCTTTTCTGTCATATCAGAGATCACGGTCATCCTGTTGACTGGTCTTGCTAAAACTGTCTACCCTATTTTTAACTTTCACACTCGCCGTCTGGTTGAATCCTCCCTTATACACAACTTTCCTTGCATGAATCTTAGTCCTGGCTTCGTCTCTGTAGATGCTTTTCTTTTCCATTACATTGTAAAATGCTCCAAACTGCAGACTTAACCTGATTCTGTTTTTCCCCATCTCCCTTTTTTACCTTTCATCTTTCCTCTCTCTCCTTTGGGTTTTCTTTCTTCTGCCTTGGGTATTTGGTCGATTATTATTATTCCCCCCTCCTCTGTGTTCTTGTTCCTACCCTATGTGGGCTCCCTAGCTCCCTGGCAGTGCTCCTCTTTCTTAATATTTGACTGACTCCACTACTTCTACTATTACCTCTTCCACTACCTCTCTTCCTCCTTTCCTTCTACTTCTCTTATTCCCGTCAATGTCTGCTGGCCTATATATACTCCTTTCTTCTCTCCTTAATGTTAGTGTGGCTTTGTAAATGGTCCAAGTCGGACCGAAGCGTCGTTCTAAGCTGCTTCTTCTATATGCGGGTTATTTGTGTATTGTGTGTAGGTGCACATGTAAGATTACATTTACGGAAGTTTTTCTCACAACCACGAGTTATTGGAGTCATCTGAGAGACTTAGAATCTTCGATTTTTATATATTATGCCCAGGAAGTGAATCCATGACTAATTATGCGGAGCTCCATGAGCACGATGGCCCCTCTTCAGTGTTTGATGTATCATATTTTTTTTTTTAATTTCCAGTGATTTTAGCAATTACTACATTCTTTTGTAACCCTTTAGGCATTTTTTTTCTACAACCGTGGCTTTCTGTTTACTTTGTTAGTGGTGCTAAGAAACCACTTTTATCGATTCATTCTTATCCTTTTGTGCCCTTACTTGTGGTTTTCATATCTCTTCTCTGTGAGTCTTTGTGTCTTTCTGCCCTTTCTATACCTGTATGTGTATTTGTCCAACAATGATAATACCTTGATGATATTTCTAATGTTTGTTTTAACGTGTGCGTGTATGTCGACTATTAGGGCGGCCATCTTGAGATGTAGCACTCTAGGCACACAGTTAACAGCTCTAGCGAGAAATTAACCTGTCACACACCTGTATATTAAGGCAGTCTGGAACACTAAAATTATAGTCTGCTCTCGGAATATCTCCGGCCTTCTGTGTTGAAAATTAATATAGATCCTCTAACTAACATAATTAAAACAATTACTTTACGATGATGTGTTTTTAGACTGCAACCCTCACGCAATTTAGCATGTTTGTTTACTTACGAAAACAATCTCATTAACTTTGTTTGAGAGAGATTAGTACAATACCTTAAAGTTTTATCAAACACTTTTGTGTGAATTATACACAACAAATATTTGCCTCCTCTTGTAGTCCTTTTGCGTCAGAACACTGCAGGGTTGAAGTTATGTTTTTGCTGCCCAGATACTCTCAACACCAGGGTGACAAGCATGTGTATAATGTATAATGTATTACCCACGGGTGTTTCGTCCCTGTAACAGACGACATGCGACTTCAGAATCCTGAGTTGTATACCGCGGAATATGTATTCACCTATTTGTTTGCAGAGGTCGAACCATGGCTCCTGGTTCCACATCTTAGCTCTTTTACTGACTGGCTTTACTATGCGTAAAGTTACTGAGTGGCACTCACTGAATTGTGTTTGCGGGAGTCCAATCCTGTTTCTTGGCCTTACTTTCCAGAATATATTTGAATGGCTTTACAGACTTCTGGCCTCTTAGGCCTTATTATGCCTACTCATGAGGCTGTGTATGGAGTTTGCTTATAATATTTCCTCACCCAACTCATTCCACGTTCAAGTACTCTGAGATAACATAAATACTTCATAACATCCTTATGGCTCAACTTTGTCACGAGCTTTCGCAATAATCCTCTTATTCCTGATCCTCTTAATTCAAACAGTTTATTTCTATCTGTCCCATTAATTCCTCTTAAAACTTTATATGTGCTTTATAATCATGTCTTCCTAGTCCTTTCCGCAGAGGCCCTCAATTCTGCGACTAGCCTGGTTGCAAACCTTTGGACCTTTTCGAGCTTCTGCACATCCTTCACCTCACTAGGTTCACGTATTCGTACCTATTGCACACTGCACTTTGTAAACCATGGGCACACGGTGATCTTTGCATTTCTTTCCTCCCTTACTAGTACGAATTTATCTGTGGCTTTATTTATCCGTGCCGTTTATGTCATTTTATTGTAGTGTATTAACATGCCTTTTAGTATATTCTACGAATGATGTACACAACCTGTCTATCCTCTCGTGTACGAATTTCTCTTCCATTTTTCTTTCCAATTGAAACTCATGAGGTCTTTTATTCCCATGTAATTACCTCTCCCATCGTTAGGTTCTTGAATCCTTTTGTTCTCACCTTTTTACCGTCCTCATCTTTGCTAGGTAGTTGAAGCTTAGGGCCATATCGTCACTGGTTATAAAGGTTCTTCGTTCTCTATTTTCTTTGTCTGCTTCACTAAGAATAAAGAGCAGGCCAGGTCTTGCTGGTTCATACTTCCCTCGTAGTCTTTGAAGTGTCCTTAGCTGGAATTTTCCTATTACTGCTTCCATCGAGTTTCTCATTCCATGTTTCTTGCCCTCCTTGTCAACTTCTTTGTGATCAGTCTCCCATGATCAGTTTCTCTGCCTTCGTTCTACACGCTCTCTGTTTCCTCCAGGACTGTATTACTCATCTGTTCTTCTCATATTCCTGGCTTTCTTATCTGATTGTAAATTACTAGTATTAATACCTTCCTTCCTTCCTTTCTCTTGCTTACATTGTTTATTTCTGTGACCGTCTCTGTAGCTTCTATATTTGGTTTTGGGTTTGTTACTTTCATCTTCGTCCTGGAGGTCTGTCTAGGTGTATGGAGGACGGGAGATCTGGTGGGTAGTGTTAGGGATGTAGCAGTTAGTGGGAAGATTCAGGTCGGATGTCGCGGTATTTGGTGTCAGAATAGTATATTTAGGAAAACAGCGAAGGCAGAAGTAGTAACAACAGCAGAAAGTGAAACAACACCAGCAGCAACAACAGTTGAAACAGGAACAGGAACAATACCTACAGCAGCAGCTCTTGGCTCAGTGTATAAGCAGTAAAAGTAATAAGGCCATGTCAAGCATGACAGTCTCTGTGACGTGTGCCTTTCCATGTCATTAATCCATTTCAGTTGAGTTTAGAATATTTGTAAAACATATGAATTCAGCGTAATTGAGCTCATTTTTAATTCAACAGAAAACAAGTACTAATTTTCCATCTCACGGGTCATTATAACCATATCCATTGACGGCAAAAAAGGTGAGTTTTCACGGTTTCTAGAAAAGAAAACCAGAATAATCTCATCGTTATACTAAGAAAGCTTTAAGTCTCATCAAGTACACGAGCTTCATTAAGATCATTTTGAGATAATTAACTGCTGAATATTCAGCTTGTTAATGATAATAATGTTAAAAAATTGTATATAATATCAACAAGTATGTAAATGAGTGACATGTGCAATGTTAGGATACATGTATAATGCTACATTTCCCTCACCAGGGATTTTATCAACCCTGGTGGGCGAGACGTGTCCTCATGAAAGCGTCCTAAAATTGCCCACGTGTCTCATTTACGGTAATGATAATAATAATAATAATAATAGCCATACTTTTCATTGTAATCACAACTGTCTTTTAAATAAAGGAATATAATTTGCGCTTTGTTGGAGAAGAGATGACAAAAGAAGATAAGACATCATCACCCAGATAATGAATGTAAATTATAATTAGAACGAAAGTTTTATTTATTTTATTTCCGTCACAAGCTGACTCTCCCACGCGAAAGAAAACGGGAGATTGAATTCGATCAGTTGCTGGGGTTCCCCTCCGTACAGACAAACATAGCTGTGTCAACCAATTCAATTAATAAGTCCCCTGATAGGAATAGAGCCCCGGGGAGCCCCAGAAGGATGCGAGGGGCGGCGATGTTCCCTGCAGAACAAGGGGACAGTTCCAGCTACCCCTCGTTTAGGCTGGGGCCTGAGGCTTGAGGGAGACATTGGACGGGATAGGGACGTCTGCTGGGAGCCTCGTTGTGGTCGATCATGGTAACTAAATTTGATTGTTCCTCGGGCACCTCGTTACTTATTCCACATCCGACTTACTGAACTAAATTTAGGTCATTTGTTTAGTGTGTAAAACAGAGCAAGTCAGTTTTCGTGCCTTCATACTCTACGACATACACAGCAGTTTGCTACAATCATCCCGTCGTCTTTATCTTACAAAAAAAATCAATCCAGACAAGACGACTGTCTCCCCCTCCACCCGCGAGCGCTTTTTTCATTCACTGTGCAAAAACACGTGTTGGTCGATATGTCTGGTATGGATGTTTATATTTTTCTACTTTTGTTTTTCATTTATTTTTTTCTATGGGTAGTTCTTTGTTTCCCGGTGACTTGATTGATGTATTACGTGAGGAGACACGATATTACATGACAGCCGAGGTCAATATATGGAGCCCCGCTCTCTGGTAATTATCTGTGGTTATAAATGTTTGCTGAACCAACACAAGGTAAACACGGATTGAAGATAGGAACAGGTCTTTGTGAGAACGTGCGATACTTTTCCCACAGGGAACGCACATACAGCAAATATTTTGCCTCTTCGGGTCCAAGACTCGAATCCAGATCGATAATATCACTGGCACTGCCAGGGATTTTGAAGTATAGTACCCCTGGGATCACTTCAACAGCTAGGGATGTAGCTGAATATTTTTAACAGGCTCCTAGATACATGCCCATAACAACGAGAGGTTTTTACCGATGTTCAAAGACAGGAATTCCGGTAAGATTCTATATTGATTATATCAGGAACTATGTGGGGAGAATGGTGCCAGTAGTTATGAGAATCACAAAAACCCAACAGATTTGCACAATCATCTAAACGTAGTACTAAAATAGCATTAGTAAAGTACTCAACTATTTACCCTAACAGACATGTACATCTCATGCGAATAATCCGTTGTTCATATTTAGTATTTATTGCTGTACATTTTTTCTATTACATTAAGTTGATCGCAGTCATTAACAGTACAATCACATTTAGAAAGTCTTTATTTCCAAAAACAGCAGTTTGCATTACTTGTCTTAAGTTTCATGGTATTGTGCATCTGCTGCATACAAATCACATGTTGCTTCTTAGGTTCAGACCTGGACTGCTTAAACTCAACTGTCTTTCTTCACACGTGTCATGAAGACAGTCTTTAAAGGATTTCTCATGTGGTCTATCAGCAAGCCTTCGCTGTGCTCGGCTTCTTTGGATCTGGAGAAAAACCACGTTCACCACAAATAATGTCAGTGGGGACAATGGCATCTTTGCACTGAAAAATCACTTACTAGATCTTGAGCTTGAGCGTTGTCTCTTTTTTTTTTTAGAAGTTGTAGGTAATGAGAAGATGTAAAGATTGAGAGACAACTTTTATGACAAAAGAGAACATAATCGGGTTCACTGAATATTTTCTTCTGCAAGTCAGTATGATGGGAGTTGCCACTCTTCACACTATGCTCTATAATTGGCTGACTAGTTATTTGGAACATTTTATGAGCTGTGTGTGGTTGTTCTCAAAGTAATACGTTACCATATGGTTTATCTGTTATCCTGGAGAGTTAAATTTCTGAATATGAGATAGCACATATTGTGAATAAAGAATACTTCAGAAGTCACATTATTAGTGCTTGTTTTTTCGTTGAAAATCTTTCTTATGACTTAACAGTGACTAAAATATGAATTTTCTGGATCTGAAAAAATAGTTTTAGATATTTGCACTATCTAAACAATGCATGTTTGCCGCAGCCATCATTATCTTTAGGAATCCTGTCTTAGGAATCCCAGAGGATAATAAATCTGTAAAAAAATGGTCTACAAACAATTCCAGGTTCACCACAGTGGCTGCTGGACTAGAGCTTCAGAGAAGTGAATAAACAGGTTAAATTAGGTTAGATAAGATTCGTTAGGAAACAAGACTAAGTGTTTCCTGACGCGGGTCTTAGTCGTATGATGACTCGCCACTGGAGCTTTTGGTCATCTGACCGAGGCCTTTCGCTGGCTTACCGGTCCACCCATTTAATAATCAAGATTATTAATAATCTAGTGCATGATATATTGAATAAACGGGCCTAAGGAAAAGTGTTAGGTATTTTTAAATGCTTCTTATTAATATAACTTTAAAAGTATAAAAATAATTTAAAATCAATATAAAATCAGTAATTCCCGCCAAGTCATTAGTATGTATACCACGAGAGGGGATAAAATGTCAAGATTATTGCTCCATAATTAATAATATATTTTTCCTGTCTAGCGTTAAGGACTGTGGGATATTGAAGAGATATTTTACTTGCTTTCCTGAGCAGTGCACAGCCTGGGATCCTCAGAGTGAGGCATCAGACTGTGGTAGTGATGACAGAGTGCTCCTACTGAGAAAAGTATTTATACTTTAATGGCGGATCTTATCTGAGGTTATTTTTCATTACCTTTCTGTATTATTTTGTTCTATTACCCGTTATCTTCGTCACTGTTTCCTACGTCAGCGTTCCTTCTTCTTTCATTCCTGTTTTGACTCTCTTCTCCATCATACGTTCCTACACCATTCCCACCTACCATCTCACTCCTCCCTGCTTCTTCACTCCGTTTTCACTTTTGCCCTTCCTCACCATCACTATCCTAATTGTTACTGTTTCTCATATCTTCCCATGGTTACTTATCCTCATTACCATAACCCTTTCTCGTCCTCATCACCTCTAAAATTTTCTGTCTCCATCACCCTCTACCCTTCTCACCATCATCCACCTCCATATAACCCGCTGCTCTTACCCTCCCAATCACCCCTACCATTCTCCACCCATTCACCCTTTACCCATACCCTCCAGCCCAACTTGACTCCTCCCAATCACCTCCTCACTTACTCCCCACAATCAGTTATTCTTACACACTGTGCATTTATACAATATATAATTTTTTTCAACAAACTGGCCATATGCCACCGAGGCAGGGTGACCTAAAAAGAAAAAGGAAAGCTTCTCTTTTTAAATTAGTAATGTATATAGGAGAAGGGGTTACTAGCCCCCTTGTTGAGGGGGGTGGGATCGCCAGTTTCAGGGAGACCCAGAAGATCAACAAATACATAACTTCGTCCCAGTAGGGTCGGAAACCCTTGGAGCAATGGGCAAGTGTGCTTTAAAATTCCTGAAAAAGTTAGGTGAAAAACTCATCACAGAAACCAAGGAACCGAGAGCGGCTGGCTTCCTCTTTCTGAGACCCAGTGTTGCGATCTAGAGGGTAAATATCTGCAGCATTCTGGGCACACGGCTCACTACGAAATATTTGAGATGTAGGCTCTAATTATTCATTTATGTTGTTCTCCTTCCCATTGTATCTTTGTTAATGTATGTTGTTTATAAATAAAGCTCACATAGAATATAGGGGGTGGTAGAAGAAAATATTCAAACAACTTAGAAGAGAATCTTAAATTTTTCATAAAGTGGTTGTACCTCCCTATAATATATATATATATATATATATATATATATATATATATATATATATATAGCCGCTTACGTGTCTTTCTAAACCAACTTGTCGGTATTTATTACCAAGGTTTATACCATATATATATATATATATATATATATATATATATATACATATATATATATATATATATATATATATGGTATAAACCTTGGTAATAAATACCGACAAGTTGGTTTAGAAAGACACGTAAGCGGCTATATATATATATATATATATATATATATATATATATATATATATATATATATATATATATATATATATATATATATATCGTGCCGAATAGGTAAAACTGGTCAGTTAGCAAGAACTCATTGAAAATTAAGTCCTTTCTAAAATTTTCTCTTATACCTTTAAAGATATATATTTTTTTCATTCATGTTATTGTAAAAAATAATAATTTTGTACCAAAAGAACCTTAGAACACTTACATAACATTATTATAACCAGCTCAATTTAATTTAGCCTAATCCAACTAAATATATTTTAGGTAAATTTACAATAATTTAATAATACACAAGTACAGTGAAATATATTTTTTTTTTCGTTAGGTTCAGAATTATTGTTGCGAAATTATTGCTTACATAAATTTTCTCTAACTTTATCTAGCAAGAACAGCGTTGCTATTTAAGCCAAAATCGCAAGTTTTACCTATTCGGCATGACATATAGTGTTGTTATTGATTCAATACCACTCTATCGTGGTCTCAGTAATATATATACTGCTCGTGGAGGCTAGTACACCAAACGAGGATTAGAATGAAATTAGCTCAGAGGCACCCACACCATCATATGTTCTCGGATCAAGGTAAAACACCTTGCTGTACTGGGGGCTTGATTCTTGTAGGATTGCGTGGGCCAGTGGGTTAGAGCGTCATGTGATTTTTCGCTCACCACGAGGCAGGGGCAAAACGACATGGGTTCGAATCCTCGGCTAGTCGCAGTGTTGCTATTGATTCAAAACCACTCGTTCGTTGCCACAATAATATATATACTGCTTGTGGAGTCTAGTACACCAAACGAGGATTAGAATGAAATTAGCTCAGAGGCACCCACACCATCGTATGTCCTCGGATCAAGGTAAAACACCTAGCTCTGCTGGGTGCTTGATTCATGTAGGATTGTGTGGTCCAGTGGGTTAGAGCGTCATGTGATTTTTGCTCACCACCAGGCAGGGCCAAAACTACATGGATTCGAATCCTCGGCTAGTTGCAGTGTTGTTATTGACTCAGTACTGCTCGTTCATAGTAACAGTAATTTATATATATATATATATATATATATATATATATATATATATATATATATATATATATATATATATTTTCAGCAAGTCGGCCGTCTCCCACCGAGGCAGGGTGACCCAAAAAGAAGTAAAATCCCCAAAAAGAAAATACTTTCATCATCATTCAACATTTTCACCTCACTCACACATAATCACTGTTTTTACAGAGGTGCCCAGAATACAACAATTTAGAAGTATATACGTATAAAAATACACAATATATTCCTCCAAACTGCCAATATCTCAAACCCCTCCTTTAGAGTGCAGGCATTGTACTTCCCATTTCCATGACTCAAGTCCGGTTATACAAAATAAAAGGTTTCCCTGAATCCCTTCATTAAATATTACCCTGCTCACACTCCAACAGCTCGTCAAGTCCCAAATACCATTTGTCTCCATTCACTCCTATCTAACACTCTTACGCACGCTTGCTGGAAGTCCAAACCCCTCGCCCACAACACCTCCTTTACCCCCTCCCTCCAACCTTTTCGAGGACAACCCCTATCCCGCCTTCCTTCCCCTACGGATTTATACGCTCTCCATGTCATTCTACTTTGATCCATTCTCTCTAAATGACCAAACCACCTCAACAAACCCTTTTCAGCCCTCTGACTAATACTTTTAACTCCACACTTTCTCCTAATTTCCACACTCCGAATTTTCTGGATAATAATTTAGGAGGCCTGGTCACAGACCGGGCCGCGGGGGCGTTGACCCCCGAAACTCTCTCCAGGTAATCTCCAGGTAAACACATTGCCCTTAGACAGGACATCTCCACTGCCTTCAACCGCCTCCTCCCTGCACCATTTACAACCCAAGCTTCACACCCATATAAGAGTGTTGATACTACTATACTTCCATACATTCCCTTCTTTGCCTCCATAGATAAAATTTTTTTGCCTCCACATTTACCTCAATGCACCACTCAACTTTTTTCCTTCATCAGTTCTATGATTAACCTCATCCTTCATAAATCCATCCGCTGACACGTCAGCTCCCAAATATCTGAAAACATTCACTTCTTCCATACTCCTCCCCCCCCAATTTGATATCCAATTTTTCTTTATCTAAATCATTTGATACTCTCATCACTTTACTCTTTTCTATGTTCACTTTCAACTTTCTACCTTTACACACACTCCCAAATTCGTCCACTAACCTTTGCAATTTTTCTTTAGAATTTCCCATAAGCACAGTATCATCAGCAAAAAGTAACTGTGTCACTTCCCATTTTGTATTTAATTCCCCATAATTTAATCCCACCCCTCTCCCGAACACCCTAGCATTTACTTCTTTTACAACCCCATCTATAAATATATTAAACAACCATGGTGACATTACACATCCCTGTCTAAGACCTACTTGTACCGGAAAATAGTCTCCCTCTCTTCTACACACCTTAGCCTAAGCCTCACTATCCTCATAAAAACTCTTTACAGCATTTAGTCACTTACCACCTATTCCATATACTTGCAACATCTGCCACATTGCTTCCCTATCCTTTACTAAATCCATAAATGTAATAAAAACTTCCCTACCTTTATCTAAATACTGCTCCCATATATGTTTCAATGTAAACACTTGATCTACACATCCCCTACCCACTCTAAAACCTCCTTGCTCATTCGCAATTCTACATTCTGTCTTACCTCTAA
This sequence comes from Cherax quadricarinatus, assembly GCF_038502225.1. Taxonomy (NCBI): domain Eukaryota; kingdom Metazoa; phylum Arthropoda; class Malacostraca; order Decapoda; family Parastacidae; genus Cherax; species Cherax quadricarinatus. The sequence goes on from NC_091341.1 coordinate 2,501,445, forward strand.
TTCTTACAATAATAACCCTACCGTACACTTTTCCTGGTATACTCAGTAAACTTATTCATCTATAATTTTTACAATCTCTTTTGTCCCCCTTCCCTTTATATAAAGGGACTATACACGTTCTCCGCCAATCCCTAGGTACCTTCCCCTCTTTCATACATTTATTAAACAAAAATACCAACCACTCCAACACTATGCCCCCCCACCTGCTTTTAACTCTTCTGTCATGATCCCGTCAGTTCCAGCTGCTTTACCCCCTTTCACTCTACGTTATGCCTCATGCACCTCCCCCACACTCACATCCTGCTCTTCTTCACTACTGAAAGATGTTATACCTCCCTGGCCAGTGCATGAAATTACCGCCTCCCTTTCTTCGTCGACATTTAAAAGTTCCTCAAAATATTCTCACCATCTACCCAAAACCTCCATCTCCCCATCAACTAACTCCCCTACTCTGTTTTTAACTGACAAAACCATTTGTTCCCTAGACTTTAACTTGTTTAACTCACTCCAAAATTTTTTCTTTTCATTAAAATTTCTTGACAGTACCTCTCCCCCTCTATCATCTGCTCTCCTTTTGCACTCTCTCACCACTCTCACCTTTCTTTTACTCTCCGTATACTCTGCTCTTCTTATAACACTTCTGCTTTGTAAATACCTCTCATAAGCTACTTTTTTCTCTTTTATCACACTCTTTACTTCATCATTCCACCAATCACTCCTCTTTCCTCCTGCACCCACCCTCCTATAACCACAAACTTCTGCCCCACATTCTAATACTGCTTTTTTTAAATTATTCCAACCCTATTCAACCCCCCACTACTCATACCTGCACCAGCCCACCTTTCTGCCAATAGTTGCTTATATTTCACCCGAACTTCCTCCTCCCTTAGTTTATACACTTTCACCTCCCTCTTACTTGTTGTTGCCATTTTCCTCTTACCAAATCTACCTCTTACTCTAACTGTAGCTACAACTAGATAATGATCCGATATATCAGTCGCCCCTCTATAAACGTGTACATCCTGGAGCCTACCCATCAACCTTTTATCCACTAATATATAATCTAACAAACTACTTTCATTGTGTGCTACATCATACCTTGTACGTATATTTATTTATCCTCTTTTTCATAAAATATGTATTACCTATTACCAAACCTCTTTCTACACATAGCTCAATTAAAGGTTCCCCATTTTCATTTACCCCTGGCACCCCAAATTTACCTACTACTCCCTCCACAACATTTTTACCCACTTTAGCATTAAAATCCCCAACCACAAGTACTCTCACACTTGGTTCAAAACTCCCCACGCATTCACTCAACATTTCCCAAGATCTCTCTCCTCTATACTTCTCTCTTCCCCAGGTGCGTATACGCTTACTATAACCCACTTCTCACATCCAACCTTTATTTTACTCCACATAATCCTTGAATTAATATATTTATAGTCCCTCTTTTCCTGCCATAGCTTATCCTTCAAGATTATTGGTACTCCTTCTTTAGCTCTAACTCTATTAGAAACCCCTGACCTAATCCCATTTATTCCTCTCCACTGAAACTCACCCACCCCCTTCAGCTTTGTCTCACTTAAAGCCAGGACATCCAGCTTCTTCTCATTCATAACATCCACAATCGTCTCTTTCTTATCATTCGCACAACATTCACGCACATTCAGACTTCCCACTTTGACAATTTTCTTCTTCTTATTCTTTTTAGTAATTATTACAGGAAAGGGGGATACTAGCCCATTGTTCACGGCATTTTAGTTGACTTTTACAACACGCACGGCTTACGGAGGAAAGATTCTTATTCCACTTCCTCATGGATATAAAAGGAAAAGTAATTAGAACAAGAACTAAGATAAAATCAAAGAAAACTCAGATGAGTGTGTATGAATAAACATGTAGTGTGACCTAAGTGTAAGTAGAAGTAGCAAGACGTACCTGTAATCTTGCATATTTATGAGACAGACAAAAGACACCAGCAATCCTACCATCATGTAAAACAATTACAGGCTTTCGTCTTACACTCACTTGGCAGAACGGTAGTACCTCCCTGGGTGGTTACTGTCTACCAACCTACTATATATATATATATATATATATATATATATATATATATATATATATATATATATATATATATATATATTTGTGTGTGTGTGTGTGTGTAAGTAATAAGTAATACATATTTTATGAAAAAGAGGATAAATAAATATACAAGGTATGATGTAGCACGTAATGAAAGTAGTTTGTTAGATTATGTATTGGTGGATAAAAGGTTGATGAGTAGGCTCCAGGATGTACATGTTTATAGAGGGGCAACTGATATATCAGATCATTATTTAGTTGTAGCTACAGTTAGAGTAAGAGGTAGATGGGAAAAGAGGAAGGTGGCAACAACAAGTAAGAGGGAGGTGAAAGTGTATAAACTAAGGGAGGAGGAAGTTCGGGCGAGATATAAGCGACTATTGGCAGAAAGGTGGGCTAGTGCAAAGATGAGTAGTGGGGGGGTTGAAGAGGGTTGGAATATTTTTAAAAATGCAGTATTAGAATGTGGGGCAGAAGTTTGTGGTTATAGGAGGGTGGGGGCAGGAGGAAAGAGGAGTGATTGGTGGAATGATGAAGTAAAGGGTGTGATAAAAGAGAAAAAGGTAGCTTACGAGAGGTTTTTACAAAGCAGAAGTGTTTTAAGAAGAGCAGAGTATATGGAGAGTAAAAGAAAGGTGAAGAGAGTGGTGAGAGAGTGCAAAAGGAGAGCAGATGAAAGAGTGGGAGAGGCACTGTCAAGAAATTTTAATGAAAATAAGAAAAAAATTTGGAGTGAGTTAAACAAGTTAAGAAAGCCTAGGGAAAGTATGGATTTGACCGTTAAAAACAGAGTAGGGGAGTTAGTAGATGGGGAGAGGGAGGTATTAGGTAGATGGCGAGAATATTTTGAGGAACTTTTAAATGTTGAGGAAGAAAGGGAGGCGGTAATTTCATGCACTGGCCAGGGAGGTATACCATCTTTTAGGAGTGAAGAAGAGCAGAATGTAAGTGTGGTGGAGGTACGTGAGGCATTACGTAGAATGAAAAGGGGTAAAGCAGCTGGAACTGATGGGATCATGACAGAAATGTTAAAAGCAGGGGGGGATATAGTGTTGGAGTGGTTGGTACTTTTGTTTAATAAATGTATGAAAGAGGGGAAGGTACCTAGGGATTGGCGGAGAGCATGTCTAGTCCCTTTATATAAAGGGAAAGGGGACAAAAGAGATTGTAAAAATTATAGAGGAATAAGTTTACTGAGTATACCAGGAAAAGTATACGGTAGGGTTATAATTGAAAGAATTAGAGGTAAGACAGAATGTAGAATTGCGGATGAGCAAGGAGGCTTCAGAGTGGGTAGGGGATGTGTAGATCAAGTGTTTACATTGAAGCATAAATGTGAACAGTATTTAGATAAAGGTAGGGAAGTTTTTATTGCATTTATGGATTTAGAAAAGGCATATGATAGAGTGGATAGAGGAGCAATGTGGCAGATGTTGCAAGTTTATGGAATAGGTGGTAAGTTACTAAATGCTGTAAAGAGCTTTTATGAGGATAGTGAGGCTCAGGTTAGGGTGTGTAGAAGAGAGGGAGAATACTTCCCGGTAAAAGTAGGTCTTAGACAGGGATGTGTAATGTCACCATGGTTGTTTAATATATTTATAGATGGGGTTGTAAAAGAAGTAAATGCTAGGGTGTTCGGGAGAGGGGTGGGATTAAATTATGGGGAATCAATTTCAAAATGGGAATTGACACAGTTACTTTTTGCTGATGATACTGTGCTTATGGGAGATTCTAAAGAAAAATTGCAAAGGTTAGTGGATGAGTTTGAGAATGTGTGTAAAGGTAGAAAGTTGAAAGTGAACATAGAAAAGAGTAAGGTGATGAGGGTATCAAATGATTTAGATAAAGAAAAATTGGATGTCATATTGGGGAGGAGGAGTATGGAAGAAGTGAATGTTTTCAGATACTTGGGAGTTGACGTGTCGGCGGATGGATTTATGAAGGATGAGGTTAATCATAGAATTGATGAGGGAAAAAAGGTGAGTGGTGCGTTGAGGTATATGTGGAGTCAAAAAACGTTATCTATGGAGGCAAAGAAGGGAATGTATGAAAGTATAGTAGTACCAACACTCTTATATGGATGTGAAGCTTGGGTGGTAAATGGAGCAGCGAGGGCTGAAAAGGGTTTGTTGAGGTGGTTTGGTCATTTAGAGAGAATGGATCAAAGTAGAATGACATGGAGAGCGTATAAATCTGTAGGGGAAGGAAAGAGGGGGAGGGGTCGTCCTCGAAAGGGTTGGAAAGAGGGGGTAAAGGAGGTTTTGTGGGCGAGTGGCTTGGACTTCCAGCAAGCGTGCATGAGCGTGTTAGATAGGAGTGAATGGAGACAAATGATACTTGGGACCTGACGATCTGTTGGAGTGTGAGCAGGGTAATATTTAGTGAAGGGATTCAGGGAAACCGGTTATTTTCATATAGTCGGACTTGAGTCCTGGAAATGGGAAGTACAATGCCTGCACTTTAAAAAAGTGGTTTGGGATATTGGCAGTTTGGAGGGATATGTTGTGTATCTTTATACGTATATGCTTCTAAACTGTTGTATTCTGAGCACTTCTGCAAAAGCAGTGATAATGTGTGAGTGTGGTGAAAGTGTTGAATGATGATGAAAGTATTTTCTTTTTGGGGATTTTCTTTCTTTTTTGGGTCACCCTGCCTCGGTGGGAGACGACCGACTTGTTGAAAAATATATATATATATATATATATATATATATATATATAATATATATATATATATATATATATATATATATATATATATATATATATATATATATATATATATCAATGCACCACGCAGAAACAAGCGGGTATTTACAAAGATCGCACTCAGCAGTATTCGAAACTACTACTGGGGACGGTCAAGATTCCCAGGCAGCGCTCTAGTTCATTCGGCCACACTAATGCCACATAGACTGGCCAGTCTGGTTCACAAGCCATGTTTCTTTCCCAGCCCCGGCACGATAGTGAGCCTCAAGCATGGATTCAAGCTATTTCAATATCCTCCTGTATGCTCTGACCTCTCAAGCAATTTTTATATCAATGCACCACTCAGAAACAAGCGGGTATATACAAAGAAAGATCGCCGTCAGCAGGATTCGAAAGTACTACTGGGCATTTGTGCGACCGAGTGGACTAGAGCGCTGCCTGGGAATTTTGACCGTCCCCGGTAGAAGTTTCGAATCCTGCTGACTGCGATCTTTCTTTATATATATATATATATATATATATATATATATATATATATATATATATATATATATATATATATATATATATATATAATGCTATTGGTGAGATTTTGAGGATAAATCCAGCTCTACTGATACGAAATATTTTAAGTTCTAAACCTATAGTAAAATATAGGTAATTTTCATCGCTCTACTGAAATCTCCCAGCTCAGGCGGCTGACAGACTCTATGCAGCCCATCCTGTGTAATGGAATATGACAAGAAAACAGTTAGCTTTTATTTCTATACTGAAACTATCATATACAACTGGGCACCCACACACTGCGAGTGTATTTTTGCATGTTGAAAAACTTAAAAGGCTCTTACCCCGCTCGTTATTTAACAAAATTCATTCCAATTTAATTTCATTTTCGCTTTTTTTGAGAACGTTGGTTTGTTAAATTGATGGGAGGGGGAGATGGACTTGATAGAACAGCGGCGGCAGTGTTTACACCCGTGACGCGTGTTCTGTGTTCAGGGGTGCCTGCCGTGTTATGAGGGAGGGAAGGAGAGAGAGAGAAAGCGAGAGCGAGAGAGGGGGGACGTAGGTTCCATACACAGTTTTAAGAATACTTAAAATAATGCACAATATACACAGTTACAAAAAGAAAGCAAGATGAATTTAAAACGGTAAATACCAACAAAACTCATTCCAATATTAAAGGTAACTGGATATTATTTTGTAACTCCAACAAGTAAAACTGGGGCTGAGAGCTGAAACTCGTGTGTTCACGCTCACGCGCGCGCACACACAGACAAACAGACAGGCACACACACACACACACACAGTGGGCACCTGTGACGAGCGGGGTCCCACAGGGGTAGGTCCTAGGACCAGTGCTATTTTTGGTATATGTGAATGACATGATGGAGGGGTTAGACTCAGAAGTTTCCCTGTTCGCAGATGATGTGAAGTTAATGAGGAGAATTAAATCAGATGAGGATCAGGCAGGACTTCAAAGAGACCTGGACAGACTGGACACCTGGTCCAGCAACTGGCTTTTCGAATTTAACCCCGCCAAATGCAAAGTCGTGAAGATCGGGGAAGGGCACAGAAGACCGCAGACGGAGTATAGGCTATGTGGCCAAAGACTGCAAACCTCGCTCAAAGAGAAAGATCTTGGGGTGAGTATAACACCGAACATGTCTCCGGAAGTGCACATCAACCACATAACTGCTGCAGCATATGGGCGCCTGGCAAACCTGAGAAGAGCGTTCCGATACCTTATTAAGGAATCGTTCAAGACACTACACCGTGTATGTCAGGCCCATACTGGAGTATGCAGCACCTGTTTGGAACCCGCACTTGATCAAGCACGTTAAGAAATTAGAGAACGTGCAAAGGTTTGCGACAAGGTTAGTTCCAGAGCTAAGGGGAATGTTCTATGAAGAAAGGTTAAGGGAAATCGGCCTGACGACACTGGAGGACAGGAGGGTCAGGGGAGACATGATAACGACATATAAAATACTGTGCGGAATGGACAAGGTGGACAAAGACAGGATGTTCCAGGGAGGGGACACAGAAACAAGAGGTCACAATTAAAAGTTGAAGAGTCAGACGAGTCAAAGGGATGTTAGAAAGTATTTCTTCAGTCATAGAGTTGTCAGGCAGTGGAATAGCCTAGAAAGTGACGTAGTGGAGGCGAGAACCATACATAGTTTTAAGACGAGGTTTGATAAAACTCATGGAGCAGGGAGAGAGAGGACCCAGTAGGAACCAGTGAAGAGGCGGGGCCAGGAGCTAAGACTCGACCCCTGCAACCACAAATAAGTGAGTACACACACACGCACACACACGCGCGCGCGCACACACACACACACACACACACACACACACACACACACACACACACACACACACATACATACAGGCAGAAACCGAAAGGGAGGGTACAAAGAGTAAAGAGAGGCAAAGACAGAGATGAGCAGGAGAACCCAGACTTAGGAGGAAGAGCAAATATAACCTCCCTCAGAGCCACCTACAGGACCTCAACCACGACAACCCCAATGCAACCAGTCTAACCCAAAACCCATACACCGTACCCACTACTCCCACCCCTCTCATCATAAACTCCACCCCAACAGAAATCCCCCCATAGTTCCCCGCCAGGTCTCCCGCTCCCCCAACCCCATAGTTCTCCGCAGATAACAGTTTTCGAAAAGAAATTGAAGGTTTGGTATACGAATGCGGATGGAATAACAAATAAATGTGAGGAGTGGCATGAAAGAATCAAGGAGACTTCCCCAGATATCGTAGCACTCACAGCAACAAAACTCACTGGGATGATAACAGATGCAATCTTCCAACCCAGATATCAGATCCTGAGGAAAGATAAGGGAGCAGAGGGGAAAGAGGAGTTGCACTGCTCGTTAAAAACCGATGGGGATTTGAGAAAATGGAAGGAATGGACGAAATTTAGTCTGGAGGACATAAGGTAGTCATTGCAGTGATGCACAACCCATCACAGAACTGCAGGAAGCCAAGAGAAGAATATGAAGAGAGCAGTAGAGTAGTTGTGGACACACTAGCTGAGGTGGCCAGAAGAGCTCAAAAGGGTAGAGCATAGTTACTAGTTATGGGTGATTTCAACCACAAGAAGACTGATTGGAAAAACCTGGAGCCACATGGGGGTTCCAAAACATGGAGAGCCAAGATGGATGTGGTACTGGAAAACCTCATGCATGAACATGTTAGGGACACTACCATAGAGAGGTGAAGATGAACCAGTAAGACTGGACCTCTTATCACCCTGAGTAGCTCGGACATCGAGGACATCACATATGATGGAGCTAGTGATCATGTGGTTTTGAGCTTTGAATACATATTAGAGTTACAAGTGGAAAGGTAACCAGAGTAGGATGGGAGAAGCCAAACTACAAAAAGGATGACTATAAAGGCATGAGGAACTTCCTGCAGGAGACTCAGTGGGAAAGAGAATTGATAGGAAAATCAAGGGCATCAGAAATAATGAGAAGACCAGAACGAACCCTTGGTTTACCTAAAGGTGTAGGGAGGCAAAAACTAAATGTGCTAGAGAATGGAAAAAGTACAGAAGACAAAGGACAAAGGAAAATAAAGAGATTGGTCGAAGAGCCAGAAACGAGTATGCACAGTTAGAGATGGAGGCCCAGTGACAGTTCGAAAACGACATAGCATCGAAAGTCAAATTTGACCCGAAACTGTTGTATAGCCACATCAAGGACCAGGTAATCAGGCTTAGGATGGAAGGTGGGGAGCTCACAAGAAACAACCAAAAAATATGTGAGGAACTCAACATGAGATTTAAGGAAGTATTTACAGTGGAAATAAAAAGGACTCCAGGAAGTCAGAACAGGGGGATACACCAAAAAGGGATATGCCAACGAGTGTTGGATGAGATACACACATCTGAGGAGGAGGTGAAGACGCTGCTAAATGAACTTGATACGTCAAAGGCGGTGGTACCGGACATCTCTCAGGAGTTGAGAGGTTAAGGAAACTCAGCTTGATGACACTGGAGAACAGAAGGACTATGAGTGATATAACAATGTAGAAAATACCAAGAGGAATTGGCAGGATGAATAGGGACATTGTTTGACAGATGGGAAACAGACACACGACGGCACGGGTGGATGAACACAGATGAGTCATGGGGGTGTTAGGAAGTATTTCTTCAGCCTTAGAGTATTCAGAAAGTGGAGGAACCCGGAGAGTGAAGTCGTAGAGGCAGAGTTTATACATAACTTTAAGAAGAGATGCGATAGCGAAGAAACGGGGCCAGGAGCTGAGACACGATCCGTACAACCAAATATAGGACAGTACAGACAAACTCATAAGAGACCAAGTCTTTATCGACAAGTGTCTTTGACAACTGGTAAATAACACACACACTCGTTCAAACTGCTATTATTATTACTACTACTACTACTACTACTACTACTACTACTACTACTACTACTACTACTGCTACTACTGCTACTGCTACCACCACCACTACTGCTGCTGATACCTCCATTACAAACACCTGAACTATACCTAATCCACCCCACGACCACAGAAACCAAGGGCCGCTAATGTTCCTTACATCCCCTCACACCGTCTAATATTGCAGATCCCTCTTCTCTTAACCATCCCTGGAGGGAAAGCTTCAGAATCCTTCCGGACCTCTACCCCTTTACAACTCCTCAACTTATCTACCTACCCCAGGATGAAGCCAAATGAACCATCAAGACTAATGGTATGGTTCATAAACATAGATGGAATTTTAAACACGAGCTTTAAATTAAAGGTGAGAATATATGAAGCAAGGCCATATTTTATAGCTATGCTAGTTAAAACTAAAGATTACAAAAATTATTACACATCCAGTATTATCTGAAATATATACCGAGGAACGAGAGTGGGTAGGAGGGGTAAAAAGTGGCATTATTGTTTTGAAGTATGTGGAGATTTAAAAAGGTGACCAACTTCTGCAGAGACTCTACAGCTGGAACAAATGAGACAGGAAGTTTAAAGAATTTATAGTCCTCCACCAAACACGGCAGTAATACAAACACTTGAAGAAGTGGCACAGAAGATGAATAGCACATAGACTAAATTACTAATTATGGATGATTTTAATTATAAAAAAAACGGACTTGTAAGGAAGAACGGAAATGTAGTTTTGTGAAGATGATGGAGGCGGTAACAAAAAGTTTCATGAGCATGTATATAGACACTACATGGATATGAAGAAAGGGAATGAACCAGGAAGATTGTATCTGGTGTTTACTCTGAGTGAAGAAAATTTAAATGAAATTAAATATGCATTGACCACATGGTCATTTTTCGACTATCTATTGAACAAGGTGTTGGAGAAAGGTGAAAGCCTAGAGATGTAAGAAACAATTGATTATATGAGGTTGAATTGCACATGACAGAAAGAAAGAAATTGATTAGGAAGACTGTATACAAGAGAGGCTAGTTAAGATATGCAAGGAAGTCACAGTCAGATTTATACCAGCAAGGTGGAAAGGCATCCAAGCACAAAGAAACCGATGGTTTGTAAAGAAATGTAACGTGCAGATGTTAAGAGTACAAAAAATGGAAAATACTAGGAGGAGGACAGCAGAAAACTGAAAACTTAGCAGAAAGATAAATTGATAATGACATCACAGAAAACGCCAAACTGGAGCTGAAGATGATGCATAGCGACATGTGAAAGATGGGAGGAAGAAACCAAGACATAATAAGAAAGGAGTAATTTACAAAGAGTGACAGAGAGGTATTTGTATAACTGAGTAGAAGATTCATAGATTTTCAATCGGGAGTTGAATACCAAAGATTATTGGAAATTAAAATAGCAAAGGAAGTAGTAAATGGTTCACTGAAGAAATTAAATATAAGGAAAGCAAAGGGAAAAGACATCTTGGATATTGGAAGAGAGTGACAGAGAAATTCTTTGACCCCGTATCGAGGAATATGCGAAGCCAGTAGAAGTGACGCAAATGCTGGACACCTGATAATGTGTGACATGTTATCACACCTCTATAATCATAGTTAAGTAGAAGTAGACCCACTAGCTGTCCAGTTATCCTCCTTTCCCCATATCACTGCCAGATAGGTGTACTTGGGCCCTCTGGTAACAAGTTGGCGGGGCTACTCATTACACAATTACATTAGGCTGTCAAAGTTAACACCAGTCTTTACCAAAGTATCGCTCACCAACAGACCCTTTCCACTTCCTCCTCCCAGCCCCAACACACGTATATCATTAATGAACCTCTGTCTATCGCCCCCCCCCAAAAAAAAAAAAAAAAAAAAAAAAAATTACGCCATTAGCTAGATGGAGGCGTAGATAGAAAGAGAGAGAGGGGTGAAGGAGAAGTGGCCAGGAGAGGTGATAGACAGAGGAACAATGGGATTTTATCGTGTGTGCGCTGGAGGATCACCCATCTATTTTTCATAGCAGGTATTGTGTGCGAGACGGTAATGGAATAAACAATGTCCAATCGATAGCATACCTACCTGCCTACCCGCTGACACGACCGCGCTGACACTACCCCACTGGCACGACCTCACCGACACTACTCCACTGACACGACCACGCTGACATAACAACGCTAGCACAATCCCACTGACACTACCCCACTAAACCCCACTCACACGACCCCCACCCCTTCTCAGCGAGGTGGGAGACGGGATCGATGAATAAGAGAAGGCATGATCACAACTTAAAAGATAGTCAGTAAAAAATTTAGGAAAAACTATCAAGGATAATAAGAAACAAAATAAAGAGACACATACGGAAACGAAAAACTTAGATGAGGAAAATCAATAAATGGATTCTAAGGTATAAATGAAAGCCCAAATGGACAGAGAGTAGGGCATACCAGGCTAGTGAGAACATGGGGAACAAGAGCTAGAGCTGTGCTATTGAGTACATCCAGGTGAATATACACACAGTCAGATAGCTAAGTAAATACACAGGCAAACAAATATTCACTCTAGGGTGATCGTATAATGCGTTCTTCAATTTGTTTCCTGTTTTGCCCTTTTCATTTAGCTAATCCTTTTCTTATCGCTCCTATCTTGGGAGGGGCTGACATTTATCTTACTGCCAAGAATAGAAATCAATTTGACGCTTTGAGATAAAGGACCGACCCATGAATTCATCATGAAAATGACCTTTGGAACCACTGTAAATATCCGGGCTGAAATCCCTTCCGTCACTCGATCGTCGCTACCTCTCACATTGTTACTTATTTATATTGTTGGTCTCTACCACGCACAAAGCTTGTTCCCTGTTAAACTGACGATCATGTTTTTCACACTTCATTTGTATTGATTTCTCCAGTCGTTCAATGCGAGTACTTGATAGCGTGTCTTTCTCGCACTTAACGCACGCAGGATTCGGCTTTCCCCACTCCTTACGCCGAATCACGGGTTCAAGCTTCATATAAATTTAATGTTTATTATCTGGTAAACGTGTGAAATGAAAATTATACTGCATACAAAGGGCATGGCTATACTTTGAGCTTTTAAATTGTAGTTTTTGTGTTGTTAACTCCCAGTATAGTTCTCAAAAAGGTAAACATGCTCTGTCTGTCTGTCTGTCTGTCTCTCTCTCTCTCTCTCTCTCTCTCTCTCTCTCTCTCTCTCTCCCTGTCACTCCCAGTACCTCTCGGGTTGCATATATTAAATTTTTAGCTAAAGAAGACTGCTAAAACGTCAACCTTCTTTACATTCCTGTCTACTGTCAAAGTAATCAGGCGAGCTTCCAGCTGAGTGTTGCCGCTTCACTCTTCCTCCCACACAATCCAAAACATATTTGGGGTGAACCCCCCCACCCCCCCTTCCCGCCATATCGTGCAAATTGTGGGGAGCCACTGCCTCAGAGAAGATGGTTACTCCATCTGGACGCTTCCGACTTCCATTGAGCCTCAGTACCAGAGGTTCCCGTTCTGCTGGGCAACGGACTGTGGCGAGATTTCGCTTGATGATATCAAGCGAAGAATTAACCTGTTTTTATTTTCTTGTCACGGTTAAACAGTTACGCGGACGACTACACATGTAAGCTGGCTTCCTGCTATAAATGCACGAATAAGCTGGTTGTTTGGCTAACTACTGTAGAATACATAAGTAAGCTGGATTTCTAGCTGACTGTTGTACTTGTACGGAATAAGCTGGCAGTCTCGATAACTTCTTTGGCGTATATATGCAAAGAAATCAACTTAATGACTGTAATAAAGTTGGTAGATTTACCTTCAATATGTTGGGTATACGATATGTACCCTCTGTGTCCTTGATTGTTTTGACTTGACAAAGCTCGTGGAGAGCGAAGTACACCTGAATGGGTCTGTTTGCGATAATCTTCTTCAAGCATCTCTTCACGATGCCGACAAGACTTTCATAAAATCCTTCCTTGCCAGGAAGCCCTGGGAGACATGAGCTTCCAGCAACAGCACAATAAATTGTCTCATTAGTTACGCATTATGTCCTTTTACAAAACTGATGATTTCTGCAGACGAGGGGTAAATGACACAGATTACAAGGTTTCGCCCAAGCTCCACTTTCCGTGTTACTTCATACACGACTTCAGGAAAAGAGCACTCAAAGTTACGAATGCGCTGAAACAGAAAAACAAATTGGCAGGTAAATAATTTCTCCCACCTGTAGTGCTCCCACCAACCTCGCCATCACGCTGTCCAGAAGCAATAACATTGGTCATTACTTCCACTGCTATCAAGGATCTTAACAAATCCCAACATAGCCAACGTCATACAGAAAAAGCAGGAATCTACATTTATCTTTACAATGGATGTAACAAAGAAAAAAGAAAGGAGACTACGCATGGCATTCTCATACTAGTCAAGAACATCAGTATGCATGCAGAACGCATAAAGAAAACATCTCAAGATATAGACAGATGATGGATTAATTATCGAAACACGAGACAAAGATAGATGATGATGTGTATAATGTGTCTTCATCAGTACTCGTAACACTATTATATAGAACCATAGGTGGCTTCATGTTAGCTAACCTTTTAACTTATACAGTACTAGTAAGTTATAGAGTACTAGTAAGTTATCCAGACGTCCAGAAATTAACATTATGGTCCAATGTACACCCAGCAGTGTTGCCTCCAGTGTACACCCAGCAGTGTTGCCTCCAGTGTACACCCAGCAGTGCTGCCTCCAGTGTACACCCAGCAGTGTTGCCTCCAGTGTACACCCAACAGTGCTGCCTCCAGGGTACACCCAACAGTGCTGCCTCCAGTGTACACCCAACAGTGCTTCCTCCAGGGTACACCCAACAGTGCTGCCTCCAGTGTACACCCAGCAGTGCTGCCTCCAGTGTACACCCAATAATGCTGCCTCCAGTGTACAACCAGCAGTGCTGCCTCCAGTGTACACCCAGCAGTGCTGCCTCCAGTGTACACCCAGCAGTGTTGCCTCCAGTGTACACCCAACAGTGCTGCCTCCAGGGTACACCCAACAGTGCTGCCTCCAGTGTACACCCAGCAGTGCTGCCTCCAGTGTACACCCAATGATGCTGCCTCCAGTGTACACCCAGCAGTGCTGCCTCCAGTGTACACCCAACAGTGCTTCCTCCAGTGTCCACCCACAGTGCTGCCTTTAGTGTACACCCAGCAGTGCTGCCTCCAGTGTACACCCAGTAGTGCTGGCTCCAGTGTACAATCAGCAGTACTGCCTCCAGTATACACCCAGCAGTGCTGCCTCCAGTGTACACCCAACAGTGCTTCCTCCAGTGTACACCCACAGTGCAGCCTGCAGTTTACACCCAGCAGTGCTGCCTCCAGTGTACACCCAGTAGTGCTGCCTCCAGTGTACACCTTGCAGTGCTGGCTCCATTGTACAACCAACAGTGCTCTCTCTAGTGTTCACCCTGCAGTGCTGCCTCAAGTGTACACCCAGTAGTGCTGCTTCCAGTGTACAGCCAGTAGTGCTGCCTCCAGTGTACACCCAGCATTGCTCCCTCAAGTGTACACCCAGCAGTGCTGCTTTAAGTGTACACCCAGTAGTGCTGCTTCCAGTGTACACCCAGTAGTGCTGCTTCCAGTGTACATCCAGTAGTGCTGCCTCCAGTGTACACCTTTGCTCCCTCCAGTGTACACCCAGCAGTGCTGCCTCCAGTGTACACCCAACAGTACTCCCTCCAGTGTACACCTAATAGTACTCCCTCCAGTGTACACCCAACAGTACTCCCTCCAGTGTACACCCAGCAGTGCTGCCTCAAGTGTACACACAGAAGTGCTGCTTCCAGTGTACACCCAGTAGTGCTGCCTCCAGTGTACACCCAGAAGTGCTGCCTCCAGTGTACACCCAACAGTACTCCCTCCAGTATACACCCAACAGTACTCCCTCCAGTGTACACCCAGCAGTGCTGCCTCAAGTGTAAACCCAGCAGTGCTGCTTCCAGTGTACACCCAGTAGTGCTGCCTCCAGTGTACGCCCAGCATTGCTCCCTCAAGTGTACACCCAACAGTACTGCCTCAAGTGTACACCCAACAGTGCTCCCTCCAGTGTACACCCAACAGTACTCCCTGCAGTGTTCACTCAGCAGCGCTGCCTCAAGTGTACACCCAGCAATGCTGCCTCCAGTATACACCCAACAGTGCTCCCTTCAGTGTGCACCCAACAGTACTCCCTCCATTGAACACTCAACAGTGCTGCCTCCAGTGTAAACCCATCAGTGCTCCCTCCAGTGTACACCCAGCAGTGCTCCCTCCAGTGTACACGCTGCAGTGCACAAGGGAAGTATATATACTCCTTTTTGTTAATGGGATGGTGATATCAACGAACTGTGGAAGAGGACAATTGTGTATTGTCTTTTTCTACATTATATATTCCTCCTCTTCATCTATTCTCTAATGACTTAATAAAAAGTCGACAGTGTGGGGAAAAAAAATTCCGTTACTAAAAGTATTCACTATATTTAACTGTCATTTACTCTATACCTGTCAGTGTTTACATACCATTCTAGTTAGCGTGGACTAATTTATTACGGAAAATGAAAGTCTAAAAGGGAAAGAAGCCTCAGGAAAAGGCATACAGGAAACATGTGAAGTTTGGCAAAGAACATTTTGCAAAGAGACGGAGTGAATCAGAGGGTGGGGGCCGCAAGGGACGGAATACCGTTCTGAAAGAGATCCCGAGATCGAACGGGAGTGTCTATGGAAGAGGAAATGAGAGAGCGTAGGAGGATGGAAAGATGGAAGGGGGAGATAAATCAAAAACATGGAAGGGGGAGCCACAAAAGATTGCACGACGGGATCAATGCTACGTATAAAATTGTGGAGTGAAGCGCCTGATTAGTGGAGCCTTAGTATGTCACTAGTGGTGGAGGAACTATTATAGTAGTGGTGGGACTGTTATAGTAGTTGCGAAAGAACTGACTTGCAGTAGTGGTGAAGGAACTGACTATTGTAGTAGTGGTAAAGGAACTGACTGTTATACTAGTGGTGGAGGAATTGATAGTTGCAATAGTGGTTGTGGTGGAGGAACCGACTGGTTGTGGTGGAGGAACTGATAGTTGTAGTAGTGGCGGAGGAACTGACCGTTATAGTAGTTGTGGGGGCCCTGATAGTTGTAGTAGTGGTGGGAGTATTTGTGGAGGAACTGATACTTGCAGAATTGGTGATAGTGTTTATGGTGGAGGAACTGACCGTTATAATAGTGGTTAAGGAACTGATAGTTGTAGTGGTGGTTGTGGCAGAGGAACTGACTGTCGTAGTAGTGGTGGTAGTGATGGAGGAGCTGACTGTTGTAGTAGTGGTCTTTGTGTTAGTGGTGGAGGAACTGAGAGTGGCACTGGTATTATTATGGTGACAGTTATAATGAAAAGTATGATATAAGATAGTTATAATAAGTTTAGTATGGGACAAAGTTACAATGTAAAGTATAATATGGGGCAAAGTTACTATGGAAAGTATAGTATGGGGCAAAGTTGCAATGGAAAGTATAGTATGGGGCAAAGTTACAATGGAAAGTATAGTATGGGGCAAAGTTACAATGGAAAGTATAGTATGGGGCAAAGTTGCAATGGAAAGTATAGTATGGGGCAAAGTTGCAATGGAAAGTATAGTATGGGGCAAAGTTGCAATGGAAAGTATAGTATGGGGCAAAGTTACAATGGAAAGTATAGTATGGGGCAAAGTTACAATGGAAAGTATAGTATGGGGCAAAGTTACAATGGAAAGTATAGTATGGGGCAAAGTTACAATGGAAAGTATAGTATGGGGCAAAGTTACAATGGAAAGTATAGTATGGGGCAAAGTTACAATGGAAAGTATAGTATGGGGCAAAGTTACAATGGAAAGTATAGTATGGGGCAAAGTTACAATGGAAAGTATAGTATGGGGCAAAGTTACAATGGAAAGTATAATATGGGGCAAAGTTACAATTAAAAGTATTAAATGGTAGAAACGTTATAATAAAAAGTATGATATGAGGCAAAATTGTAATGAAAAGTATATTAGACAAAATTGTAATAAAAATATCAGGAAAATTATATATTAGAATGCATATTTTTTATTGGAAGCATTGTATGGGGGCGCTTAAATATCTTTAACCACAACAAGCTGTGGTTAAAGATATTTGAGGAAACACAGGACACTGTGTTATGGAAATGCTTGAGTCCCGAGACCTTGAGAATGGACCATTACGTCCAGTACGAACCGAAACTTCGTCAAGGCACTCCTACAGAAGAAATGATTGCGATCATCGACGATACCCGCACCCAACAGGCCGCTGCTGAAATCCCTTTAGTTTTACACTTATTGAAATATATTGCTAAATCCGTGTGGTTATTAAGCACATGGAGTGGTGGAGGCTCAAGCCATCATTTACAAAGCACTGAACAGAGGCGGTACCAAACTGTTCTCACTGTACAGTATTCATCACTTCGGCAAATATAACATCCTGGTTCCTGCCATAATGGTGTTTACAGCTTATGCAGCATTATTATAACAAACAAAAAAGTCCTGGATTACTTGCTAAATGTACAACTGACATAATTATTAATTGTAATTGTGGAAGTTGACAGTCCAGTTACACACACACACACACACACACACACACACACACACACGTAAATATAATATATATATATATATATATATATATATATATATATATATATATATATATATATATATATATATATATATATATATATATATATATATATAATGTTATTAATTTATTAACACATCGACCGATTCCCACCAAGGCAGGGTGCCCCGAAAAAGAAAAATTTTCATCATTCACTCCATCACTATCTTGCCAGAGGGGTGCTTTACACTATAGTTATAAAACTGCAACATTAGCACCCCTCCTTCAGAGTGCAGACACTGTACTTCCCATCTCCAAGACTCAAGTCAGGCCTGCCGGTTTCCGTGAATCTCTTCATAAATGTTACTTTGCTCACACTCCAACAGCACGTCAAGTATTAAAAACCATTTGACTCCATTCACTCCTATCAAATGCGTTCACGCACGCTTGCTGGAAGTCCAAGCCCCTCGCACACAAAACTTCCTTAACCCCCACCCTCCAACATTTCCTAGGCCGACCCCCTACCCCGCCTTCCCTCCACTACAGATTTATACACTCTCGAAGTCATTATGTTTCGTTCCATTCTCTCTGCATGTCCGAACCACCTCAACAACCCCTCCTTAACCCTCTGGATAATAGTTTTGGTAATCTCGCACATCCTCCTTATTTCCGAACTACGAATTCTCTGCATTATATTCACACCACACATTGTCCTCAGACATGACATCTCCACTGCCTCCAGCCTTCTCCACGTTGCAACATTCATCACCCATGCTACACACTTATATAAGCGTGTTGGTATAACTATACTCTCACACATTCCCCTCTTTGCTTCCACGGACAAAGTTCTTTGTCTCCGCAGACTCCTAAGTTCACCCACTCACCCTTTTCCCTTCATCAATTTTATGATTCACCTCATCCTTCATAGACCAATCTGCTGACATGTCCACTCCCAAATATCTGAATATATTCACATCCTCCATACTCTCTCCTTCCAATCTGATATCCAATCTTTCGTCACCTAATCTTTTTATCCTCATCACCTTACTTTTGCCTATATTCACTTTTAATTTTCTTCTTTTACATACCCTACCAAATTCATCCACCAACCTCTGCAACTTCTCTTCAGAATCTCCCAAAAGCACAGTGTCATCAGCAAAGAGCAACTGTGGCAACTCCCACTTTGTGTTTGATTCTTTATCTTTTAACTCGACACTTCTTGCCAAGAGCCTCGCATTTCTCTTACAACCTCATCTATAAATATATTGAACAACCATGGTGACATCACACATCCTTGTCTAAGGCCTACTTTTGCTGGGAAATAATCTCCCTCTCTCCTACATACTCTAACCTGAGCCTCACTATCCTCGTAAAAACTCTTCACTGCTTTCAGTAACCTGCCTCCTATACCATATATATATATATTTTTTTTTCGACAAACCGGCCGTATCCCACCAAGGCAGGGTGGCCCAAAACGAAAAACGAAAGTTTCTCTTTTTAAATTTAGTAATTTATACAGGAAATGGGGTTACTAGCCCCTTGCTCCCGGCATTTTATTCGCCTCTTACAACACGCATGGCTTACGGAGGAAAATTTCTGTTCCACTTCCCCATGGATATAAAAGGAAATAAACAAGAACAAGAACTAGAAGGAAAATAGAAGAAAACCCAGAGGGGTGTGTATATAAATGTCTAGTGTGACCTAAGTGTAAGTAGAAGTAGGAAAACGTACCCGCAATCTTGCATGTTTATGAGACAGAAAAAAGACACCAGCAATCCTACCATCATGTAAAACAATTACAAGTTTCCGTTTTACACTCACTTGGCAGGACGGTAGTACCTCCCTGGGCGGTTGCTGTCTACCAACCTACTACCTAAAACCATATATATATATATATATATATATATATATATATATATATATATATATATATATATATATATATATATATATATATATATATATATATATATATATATTTATATTTATATTCGCGATACAATCGCAACACAAAGGAACTCACAGAGCCATAAACAAGATGAGTCTGTATATTTCAGCCTCACATGTACACATCCTCCTCCTCCTCTATGGCCTATCAGTTTTATAAGTATAGTAATGCAGGCACTTGATAAACAACTACCGTAAAAGGTTGTTGTTTGCTCATATCCCAAGACTACCGTTTCATGATACGAGTTTGAAATGGGCTTTAGTAGGATTTCTAATCTTTTCTTTCTGTTTTTGAATATTCGAGATGACAGGTAAATCTTACAAACTTCTATGCGTTTATCATTATGGAGGTTATAAGTAATTGTTCACCTAGGAAGAGGTCAAATATTTGCGCCTTCCTAGGTGGCTACTCCTTGTTCATCTGTAACTCATAAGACTTTTAGATTTTAATAATTAGTATAATTTTATATGTTATAAGAGTACAGTATGAACGGTGGGAAAATATATTTTACTTGGGCTGAATATTGTGAAATTCGCGAGGTGCGTGTAGAGCACGAGAGACTAAAACCAGGTCACTGAATTTCCAGCCCGACACCAAGCTTTCATGCAGTATTCAAGGCGGCTGCATGTATCGCCTGGCTTTTGCGACTGCCCTCAGGATTTTACGTTTGACCTCAGGCTTTTACCAGTAATGCTTGACTTCCTCTTTTGACTCCCTTTGCCCTTCTCAGCCACGTTTACATCTTTCTGTGACCCCATTTATATAGGTTTCTACTTGCTGTGCTTGCCTTTGGTACCCGAGCTTCATCCAAGAATTTCGAAATCTCTGAGCCATAGGATACCCCCACCTTCACAGCTCCACACGTCTCATCCTCCGTTCTAACATTCCCGACCTACAAATACAGACATGACCCTTCAGTTCCACGATATGATCATTAGTTTCTGCTCCTCTCTTCTCACTTCAAATCTCTAATTCCTTGTGCTCTAGTTTATCAGATTTCGACATCAAAGCTACTTCCATCGCTTTGCGTAATTCTTTGCTTCCAGTCTTTGATTCTTCACAACCACCGACAGATTTGACTTCCACGTCGTAGTTTTTGTTTCTACTCAAAGTTGCCAGAATTGATCATTTAAGGACAATGTGTCATATATGAGATCCGTTTGACCTGTATCTTTCAAAATAGAAAGAACAATTTAAAAGCTATATGTAACCCCAATATTGAGAATAAGTATATTATATCACTATTTGAACTATCTGGACTTTAGTTCTTTAGGTCGCATGTCCTGCTTTCACGAACTAGCTGTACTATTTTAGTCAAGAATGTCTGATAATCTTTCTTCAACGTCTTGCTATTTTTCGCATTACTTGTTAATTAGCTTGTGTCCAATCCTTTAATGTTTGCCCGCCATCCCTAGATGTTTGACCTGTGTCTGTTTGTAAACCACAGATAGTTCTCGGCTTCCACCCTTGACACCTCACTTTACCCTGTCATACCTCACTGCTACCTCTTAACACCTCACTTTATCATGTCATACCTCACTGCCACCTCTTGACACCTTACTTTACCATGTCATAACTCACTGTCATCCCTTGACACTTCACTTTACCCTGTCATACCTCACTTCCACTGCTTGACGCCTCACTTTACCCTGTCATACCTTACTGCCATCCCTTGACACCTCACCCTCTTCTTTATACCTCACTTCCACTCCTTGATTTCTCGCTTTTACCCTTTGACACCTGACTTCCATCGCGTAATACCTCACACTAGTATGTTGGGCGCTACTCCATTTCTGCTTGGAATCTAAAAAAGCAGGAGTCTCTTATTCCTTGTAGCTCTGGGAGATAGAGCCAGGAGATAGAGCTGGGCAACAGATTAAACAAGGAGTCAAGTATTCCTTCTAGCTCTGGGAGATAGAGCTGGGCACCCCACTTACACCTCTTAATATCTCACTTCCATCACCTGATACCTCACTTCTACCCCTTAAAACCTCATCTCCAACTGATACCTCACTTCCATCTTTTAATATTTTATTTCCACCCTCTGATACCTCACGTCCACGTCTGATACCTCACTTCAACGCACCCCCTGATACCTCACTTCAACCCACCCCCTGATACCCCACTTCAACCCACCCCCTGATACCCCACTTCAACTCACCCTCCCTTATAACTCACCTTCGGCCTTGATTCATGTTTCCACCTCGTTGTCAGTCTTCCTCTTAACGTTACCTTCGAATTTTACCCCCGCACTTCACATAAACCCATGATCAAATTCTTTAACTCGCCATTCTTGAATTTCACCCCAGACACTCTTGTTTGCCTGAGTGTCGTTTTGGTCTACTCTTCTACAGTCATACAGCTTCTCTGTCTCTTAGTTTATGCCTCTGGCTCTTTGTTTTTCATCTGGCTCTTGGCTTTACATCTGGCTCTAGGCTTTACATCTGGCTCTGGGCTTCAACCTCTCTTCATATTTTCCCAGCCTCAGACTCCCCAATAAATCACAAACTGACCAGGAGATTACCTTGATAAACAGTGATTAATTATGCTGGTGATTAATTAGTTCCTTACATTAGACCGAATAGTCCCTGAATTAATGATGACTCGTGCGCGCGCGCGCGCACACACACACACACACACACACACACACACACACACACACACACACACACACACATTTTAAAGTGTATCTCCGTATGTATGTGGCCGTTCTTGATCCGTCTACCTGGAGGGTATTCTGGGGATCAACATCCCCGTGGCCCGGTTCACTACCAGGTCTCCCGGTGGATCAGGGCCTGATCAACCAGGCTGTTACTGCTGGCCGCACATAGTCCAACGTACGAACCACAGCCCGGCTGATCCGGCACCGTAGTGCATCAACTAGACTCATAAGTAAATTTACTATTGCAGAGTACAGTAAGAAAACTTGTTAATTGTAGGAAGTCTACTTACTGCAGATTAACTTTCACAGTGAATGCGCAGGGTATTAACATTCACAATGAGTGTGCAGGGTATTAACATTCACAATGAGTGTGCAGGGTATTAACATTCACAATGAGTGTGCAGGGTATTAACATTCACAATGAGTGTGCAGGGTATTAACATTCACAATGAGTGTGCAGGGTATTAACATTCACAATGAGTGTGCAGGGTATTAACATTCACAATGAGTGTGCAGGGTATTAACATTCACAATGAGTGTGCAGGGTATTAACATTCACAATGAGTGTGCAGGGTATTAACATTCACAATGAGTGTGCAGGGTATTAACATTCACAATGAGTGTGCAGGGTATTAACATTCACAATGAGTGTGCAGGGTATTAACATTCACAATGAGTGTGCAGGGTATTAACATTCACAATGAGTGTGCAGGGTATTAACATTCATGATGAGTTGAGAGGTCTACTCACTGCAGGGTATTAACATTCACAATTAGTGTGCAGAGTATGAACATTAACAGTGAGTTTGCTGGGTTTTTACCTTCACAATGAGTATAAAGATCTACTCACTGCAGGAGATTATCATTCACAATGGATCTGTGAATGTAACACTTGAAATCTTTTACGTTATGAAGGTAGCAATGTCTTTCATACCTTGAATGTAACACTGTTGAGGTCTTTTACACTGAATGTAACACTACTGAGTGCTTTTACACTGAATGTAACACTGTTAAGGTCTTTTACACTGAATATAACACTGTTAAGGTCTTTTACACTTAATGTAACACTGTTGAGGTCTTTTACACTGAATATAACACCGTTGAGGTCTTTTACACTGAATGTAACGGTGTTGAGGTCTTTTATACTGAATATAACACTGTTAAGGTCTTTTACACTTAATGTAACACTGTTGAGGTCTTTTACACTGAATGTAACGGTGTTGAGGTCTTTTACACTCAGTGTATCACTGTTGAGGTCTTTTACACTCTCAGTGTAACACTGTTGAGGTCTTTTACACTCTCAGTGTATCACTGTTGAGGTCTTTTACACTCTCAGTGTAACACTGTTGAGATCTTTTACACTCTCAGTGTAACACTGTTGAGATCTTTTACACTCAGTGTAACACTCTTGTGGTCTTTTACACTCTCAGTGTATCACTGTTGAGGTCTATGTTGGTCCGGCAAAACTGATATTCGGGCGAGGCCTAGGAACCGAGAGTGCCAGAAATTTTTTTGTACCTGTATACTGTACACATTTTCACTTTGTTTACGCTATGAATGTAACACTGTTGAGGTCTTTTAAGGTCTGAATGTAATCCGGTTGAGGTCTTTTACGCTCTGAATGTAGCACTGTTGAGGTCTTTTATACTGAATGTAGCACTGTTGAGGTCTTTTATACTCCGAAAGTAGCACTTTTGAGGTCTTATGCTCTGAAAGTAGCGTTCTCTAATGCTCGTTTTCTACAGCACCGTCCATTTATTCTCGTTTTCTCTTCCTCCTCATCGATGTTTTCTACGCAACATTTGCTGCCTCTGAAAAGTCTCTGAAATACCTAATTCCAATCTTGTTAGCTTCTTGTAAGTGGATGTAAGTCCCTATAGTGCGGTCCTGTTCTAACTCAGTACTTATGTGAGATATTTCCTACGAGAAGAGGATAATGTATATGTATATGAAGCTGTAAACCCGTCGTTCAGCTCAAACAATGGTGAACACTATCCTTTGTCCTCTTACACGCAGACTGAAACTCTCACAGTATTTGTTACTTCAAGGTGTTCCCGTGTTCCTGTGTAAGGAGGAACCTTCTGTATGAACGGCTTGAAGTGACAAATTAAATACCTTTGTGTTCATATTTATGCCCTGGTGGCCCTATTCACACCGTGTTTACCTTTAGATTAACCGTGACAGGAGGTTAAGAATTATACTTTCTGTGTTCCTCATTTCAACGTTAATTACAGAGTAACCAGTCCCACACTATTATATAGATAATGAATTCAGGTTATAATTATCGTTTATCTTGTTGACTAGTTTAAAAAATTTAACGCTTCAAAACAGTGTTAATAAAATTATTTGGCTGATTTGCTTGTTATTCGCTGTATGCCATTCAAAGATTACTATAATAGAAGCAACCGGAACGCTCAAAATAATCTGTTGTTATTATAATAATAATTATTATATATTTTTATATCCTTTGCTATGTTTTTATTATGGTTATTGGTGATTTGCTCTGTACCCGCTTCCGTCACCAGGTAAAAACAGCGTCCTGGTTTACATGACGGTTGAATAACCTGGTATGCGTAACTTTCTACATTTCCTACTTTACCATCACAATGTATATTCGAAGAGCTCCCTAATGGTGAGTGAGGAACAGCAAAGACTGCCGAAGAACATTTTTGTAAACAAATTTCAGAGAGAGAGAGAGAGAGAGAGAGAGAGAGAGAGATGGAGATGCTGGGACAGAAAACAATCAGTGAGGAATTGAAATAAAAGACTAGAGGCTCCATATTGGATTGCTGGAATGCTTCTGAGAACACAGGTGGAGAGGAACTCAAGGCGACCTATTGATTCCTGGCGTTAACACGGAGCTCGCGGTAGATACCGGTCGGGTGGTGGGCACTGCAGGGTGGGGATGGTAGTGGCTGACGGGTGGGTTGTGGGAAACGGTGTCTTGGGGTGGCAAAGGTGGGTGTTAGTGGACGGTGGTGACACTGTAAGGAAAGGTTTACCTGGAGAGGGTTTCGGGGGTCAACGCCCCCGCGGTCCGGTCCGAGACCAGGCCTCATGGTGGATCAGGGTCTGATCAACCAGGCTGTTACTGCTGGCTGCACGCAAGCTGACGTACGAACCACAGCCCGGTTGGTCAGGTACTGACTTTAGGTGCCTGTCCAGTGCCTTCTTGAACGCAGTCAGGGGTCTATTGGTAATCCCCCTTATGTATGCTGGGAGGCAATTGAACAGTCTTGGGCCCCGGACATTTACTGTGTTGGCTCTCAGTGTACTCGTGGCGCCCCTGCTTTTCATCGGGAAATGTTGCATCTCCTGCCGAGTATTTAGCTTTCACATAAGGTGTGTAAATTCTCATAATTATATCACTGTTATTATGTTCACGGGGAAACGCTTATCTTGTAATGGGGAATGGAAGATTTTAAGGTTTGATCTGAAGAAGGGAATGGTAGCTCTGTTTCCTTGGAAAAGAAAGGATGGAGGGACGGGATAAAAGTTTTCTTTGCAAGGAGCTTAGATAGGAGGCATGTGTGAGCGTGTTAGGAGTGAGTGGAGGTAAACAGTTTTTAGGTCCTGACGAGCTGTTGGAGTGTGAGTAAGGCAACGTTTTGTGAAGGGATTCAGGAAAATCGGTTAGGACTTGAGTCCTAGAGGTGGGAAGTACAGTGCGTGCATTCTAAAGGATAGGCGGGGATATTTGCAGTTTTGGAAGGACATCTGAACTGTAGTATCTATGCGTCTCTGGCAAGACAGTTATAGAGTTGCTTTTTCGGGTCACCCTACGTCGGTGGGAGACGGCCAGTGATTATATATATATATATATATATATATATATATATATATATATATATATATATATATATATATATATATATATATATATAAAGTATACACAAACATGTTGAGAAGTAATGTTCATATATTCACATGACATCTAGGTGAGTACAGTTGGGTAGCATGTCTAGCTTGTACTTAGAGGACGGAGGATCGAGCCTCCACCAATCCTTGTGGTGAATGACCTTCACAGGATTAGCGCTCTATATTAAAATATATATCTAACTTGACAGTCACATGACATCGAATATTTATTCACCTTAGTATGTACTCCTCCTATATTCATTGTTGTATGTAATGTGCAAATATTCATTGTGGGACGTACACACATTATACAAGTGTATACGTAATACCCCTGTATGCATGTATGGGTAATGTACGTTATACACGTTATGCACGTGTGACTAATATACTATCTGGTGTATGCATATATAACGGATGTACGCTATACACTATGTGTATACTTATACGTGCATGATAGTTGTACATACATTGGACATAAAACTTGCTTCGTGTTGAGTACGAGTAAAGAAAGTTAATTAATGAGCAAACATGAGTGCTGAGGAAAGAGAGAATTGAGAGAGAAAAGTCTCAGTGATGGACTCAATAACTTGCTGTGTGGTAGTTAGTTGCCACTTATCAAAGGAACTTGTAGATACCTGGAGGGTATTCCGGGGATCAACGCTCCCGCGGCCCGGTCCACGACCAATCCTCCCGGTGGACCAGTGCCTGATCAATCAGGCTGTTACTGCTGACCGCACGTAGTCCAACATACTAACCACAGTCCGGTTGATCCGAGACCAACTTTAAGTATCTGTCCAGCTCCCTCTTGAAGGCAGTCAGGGGTCTATTGGTAATTTCCCTTATGCATGGTGGGAGGCTGTTGAACAGTCTTGGGCCCCGGACACTTATTGCGTTTTCTCTTAGTGTGCCAATGGCGCCCCTACTTTTCATTGGGGGTATTTTACACCGCCTGCCCAGTCTTTTGCTTTCGTAGGGAGTGATTTCTGTGTGCAGATCAGGGACCATTCCTTCTAGGATTTTCCAGGTGTAGATTATGATGTATCTCTCTCGCCTGCGCTCCAGTGAGTACAAGTCAAGTGTTGCCAGTAGTTAGGGTGTTAGATAGACACTTGGCCTGTTTTGTATGGAGGATATATATATATATATATATATATATATATATATATATGTGTGTGTGTGTGTGTGTGTGTGTGTGTGTGTGTGTGTGTGTGTGTGTGTGTGTGTGTGTGTGTGTGTGTGTGTGTGTGTGTGTGTGTGTGTGCGCGCGCGCGTGTGTGTGTGTATGGATATGTATAAGTGAATACCAGTTTCTTTCCAGTTGTGTTATTTTAAATGTCTCGACTTATAAATATCATTCCAGTTTTATGACAAATATTAATATAAATCTTTGATTAAACTTTGTTGTATGAATAAATATTATATGTAGTAATATTTTAATTTTAGTATCAATAGTATTATATTTTTACTAGAAGTATTAACAGTGACAGTAAAATAATTATCTAGAAACTCTTGCGTATATTATTATTATTATTATTATTATTATTATTATTATTATTATTATTATAAGGAAGCGTTAAATCGGTTAAACAGCGCCTGGGGAATGGAAAATAATTTGGTTGAATCTAAGGGAGTGGAGGATAGGCTCATGTTCTTAGATCAGAAGTCCTTCACCGGCATCAAGGAACCTCCGTTGAGTAGTATCTTGTGTGTAAATATGCTTTTTTTGAGTTTTTGAAGACACCATGCTATAACTATAGTATACTACTCACGTATATGTATGTGTGATATTGAAGGCATGATGTGAGTGAGTGTGTGTGTGTGTGTGTGTGTACTCACCTAGTTGTACTCACCTAGTTGAGGTTGCGGGGGTCGAGTCCGAGCTCCTGGCCCCGCCTCTTCACTGATCGCTACTAGGTCACTCTCCCTGAGCCGTGAGCTTTATCATACCTCTGCTTAAAGCTATGTATGGATCCTGCCTCCACTACATCACTTCCCAAACTATTCCACTTACTGACTACTCTGTGGCTGAAGAAATACTTCCTAACATCCCTGTGATTCATCGGTGTCTTCAGCTTCCAACTGTGTCCCCTTGTTACTGTGTCCAATCTCTGGAACATCCTGTCTTTGTCCACCTTGTCAATTCCTCTCAAACCTTTGCACTTTCTCTAGTTTCTTTACGTGCTTGGCTAGGTGTGGGTTCCAAACTGGTGCCGCATACTCCAATATGGGCCTAACGTACACGGTGTACAGGGTCCTGAATGATTCCTTATTAAGATGTCGGAATGCTGTTCTGAGGTTTGCTAGGCGCCCATATGCTGCAGCAGTTATTTGGTTGATGTGCGCTTCAGGAGATGTGCCTGGTGTTATACTCACCCCAAGATCTTTTTCCTTGAGTGAGGTTTGTAGTCTCTGGCCCCCTAGACTGTACTCCGTCTGCGGTCTTCTTTGCCCTTCCCCAATCTTCATGACTTTGCACTTGGTGGGATTGAACTCCAGGAGCCAATTGCTGGACCAGGTCTGCAGCCTGTCCAGATCCCTTTGTAGTTCTGCCTGGTCTTCGATCGAGTGAATTCTTCTCATCAACTTCACGTCATCTGCAAACAGGGACACCTCAGAGTCTATTCCTTCCGTCATGTCGTTCACAAATACCAGAAACAGCACTGGTCCTAGGACTGACCCCTGTGGGACCCCGCTGGTCACAGTTGCCCACTCTGACACCTCGCCACGTACCATGACTCGCTGCTGTCTTCCTGACAAGTATTCCCTGATCCATTGTAGTGCCTTCCCTGTTATCCCTGCTTGGTCCTCCAGTTTTTGCACCAATCTCTTGTGTGGAACTGTGTCAAACGCCTTCTTGCAGTCCAAGAAAATGCAATCCACCCACCCCTCTCTCTCTTGTCTTACTGCTGTCACCATGTCATAGAACTCCAGTAGGTTTGTGACACAGGATTTCCCGTCCCTGAAACCATGTTGGCTGCTGTTGATGAGATCGTTCCTTTCTAGGTGTTCCACCACTCTTCTGATAATCTCCATGATTTTGCATACTATACATGTCAGTGACACTGGTCTGTAGTTTAATGCTTCATGTCTGTCTCCTTTTTTAAAGATTGGGACTACATTTGCTGTCTTCCATGTCTCAGGCAATCTCCCTGTTTCGATAGAGGTATTGAATATTGTTGTTAGGGGTACACATAGCGCCTCTGCTCCCTCTCTCAATACCCATGGGGAGATGTTATCTGGCCCCATTGCCTTTGAGGTATCTAGCTCACTCAGAAGCCTCTTCACTTCTTCCTCGGTTGTGTGCACTGTGTCCAGCACATGGTGGTGTGCCCCACCTCTCCGTCTTTCTGGAGCCCCTTCTGTCTCCTCTGTGAACACTTCTTTGAATCTCTTGTTGAGTTCCTCACATACTTCACGGTCATTTCTTGTTGTCTCTCCTCCTTCCTTCCTTAGCCTGATTACCTGGTCCTTGACTGTTGTTTTCCTCCTGATGTGGCTGTACAACAGTTTCGGGTCAGATTTGGCTTTCGCTGCTATGTCATTTTCATATTGTCTTTGGGCCTCCCTTCTTATCTGTGCATATTCGTTTCTGGCTCTACGACTGCTCTCCTTATTCTCCTGGGTCCTTTGCCTTCTATATTTCTTCCATTCCCTAGCACAATTGGTTTTTGCCTCCCTGCACCTTTGGGTAAACCATGGGCTCATCCTAGCTTTTTCATTATTCCTGTTACCCTTGGGTACAAACCTCTCCTCAGCCTCCTTGCATTTTGTTGCTACATATTCCATCATCTCATTAACTGGCTTCCCTGCCAGTTCTCTGTCCCACTGAACCCCGTTCAGGAAGTTCCTCATTCCTATGTAGTCCCCTTTCTTGTAGTTTGGCTTCATTCGTCCTGGCCTTCCTGCTTCTCCCTCCACTTGTAGCTCTACTGTGTATTCGAAGCTTAAAACCACATGGTCACTGGCCCCAAGCGGTCTTTCATATGTGATGTCCTCGATATCTGCACTACTCAAGGTGAATACTAAGTCCAGCCTTGCTGGTTCATCCTCTCCTCTCTCTCTTGTAGTGTCCCTTACGTGTTGGCACATGAAGTTTTCCAGTACCACCTCCATCATCTTAGCCCTCCATGTATCTTGGCCCCCATGTGGGTCCAAGTTCTCCCAATCGATCTCCTTGTGGTTAAAGTCACCCATGATCAGGAGCTTTGCCCTGCATGCATGAGCTCTTCTGGCCACTCTAGCCAGTGTGTCAACCATCGCTCTGTTGCTCTCGTCGTACGTCGTACTCTTGCCTTGGCCTCCTGCTGTTCTGCAGTGGGTTATACATCACTGCTATTACCACCTTGGGACCTCCAGAGTGAAGCGTTCCCGCTATGTAATCACTTTCTTCTCCGCTGTCTCCTCTCTCCAGCTCATCAAAATTCCAGCGATTTTTGATCAGCAATGCCACTCCTCCACCCCCCCTGTTCCCTCTGTCTTTCCTCAGGATTTGGTATCCCGTTGGAAAGATGGCATCTGTTATCATACCTGTAAGCTTAGTTTCTGTGAGAGCTATGATATGTGTGTGTGTGTGTGTGTGTGTGTGTGTGTGTGTGTGTGTGTGTATGTTAGTTAACTAGTTACCAGTCGTCAGAGGCACTTGTCGATAGTTACTTGTCATGTTGTACTCACCTAGTTGTGGTCACATGGTTCGATTCACAGCTCCTGTGTATGTGTCATTTTGTGTGTTTACTCACTTAATTCACCTAATTGTGGTTGCAGACGTCGAGATTCAGCTCCTGGCCCCGCCTCTTCACTGGTCGCTGCTAGGTCCTCTCTTTCTCCCTGCTCCATGAGCTTTATCATACCTCGTCTTAAAGCTGTGTATGGTTCCTGCCTCCACTACACCACTTGCTAGATTATTCCACTTCCTGGCAGCTCTATGACTGAATACTTCCTAACAACTACCAATTGTGACCTCTTGTTTCTGTGTCCAGTCTCTGGAACATCCTGTCTCTGTCCACCTTATCTATTCCACGCAGTATTTTGTATGTCGTTATTATGTCTCCCCTAACCCTCCTGCCCTCCAGTGTCGTCAGGCCGATTTTCCTTAACCTTTCGTCGTTGGACATTCCCCTTAGCTCTGGAACTAGCCTTGTTGCAAATCTTTGCACATTCTCTAATTTCTTGACGTGCTTGACCAGGTGTGGGTTCCAAACTGGTGCTGCATACTCCAGTATGGGCCTGACGTACACGGTGTACAGTGTCTTGAACGAATCCTTACTAAGATATCGGAACGCTATTCTCAGGTTTGCCAGGCGCCCATATGCTGCAGCAATTATCTGGTTGATGTGTACTTCCAGAGACGTGTTCGGTGTTATACTCACCCCAAGATCTTTCTCCTTGAGCGAGGTTTGCAGTCTTTGGCCACCTAGCCTATACTCTGTCTGCGATCTTCTTTGCCCTTTCCCGATCTTCATGACTTTGCATTTGGCAGGGTTAAATTCGAGGAGCCAGTTGCTGGACCAGGTGTCCAGCCTGTCCAGGTCTCTTTGTAGTCCTGCCTGATCCTCATCTAATTTAATTCTCCTCATTAACTTCACATCATCTGCGAACAGGGACACTTCTGAGTCTATCCTTTCTGTCATGTCATTCACATATACCAAAAATAGCACTGGTCCAAGGACTGACCCCTGTGGGAGCCCTGTCAGGTATTCTCTGATCCATTGCAGTGCCCTTCCTGTTATACGCGCCTGATCCCCTAGCTTCTGCACTCATCTCTTTTGAGGAACTGAGTCGAAGGTCTTCTTCCAGTCCAAGAAAATGCAATCAACCCACCCCTCACTCTCTTGTCTTACTTCTGTTACTTTGTCATAAAACTCCAGAAGGTTTGTGACACAGGATTTGCCTTCCATGAATCCGTGCTGGTTGTCGTTTATAATCTTGTTCCGTTCCAGGTGCTCCACCACTCTCCTAATAATCTCCATGACTTTGCATATTATACACGTCATTGACACTGGTCTGTAGTTTAGTGCCTCGTTTCTCTGTGTGTGTGTGTACTCACCTAGTTGTGGTTGCAGGGGTCGATTCATAGCTCCTGGCCCCGCCTCTTCACTGGTCGTTTCTGGGTCACTCTCCCTGAACCATGAGCTTTATCATACCTCTGCTTAAAGCTGTGTATGGATTCTGCCTCCACTACATCGCTTCACAAACTATTCTACTTAATGACTACTCTGTGACTGAAGAAATACTTCCTAACATCCCTGTGATTCATCTGTGTCTTCAACTTCCAACTGTGTCCCCTTGTTGCTGTGTCCCATCTCTGGAACATCCTGTCTTTTTTTTTTTTTTTTTTTTTTTTTTGTGTGTGTGTGTGTGTGTGTGTGTGTGTGTGTGTGTGTGTGTGTGTGTGTGTGTGTGTGTGTGTGTGTGTGTGTGTGTGCGTGCGTGCGCCTGTGTTTAAAAATAGGCTACTTTAAAAGTAATGTTGTTCACTTATTAACACTTCAAATTAAAGATCATCAGCTATTGTCTAGAGGATAACTCCACAGACGCCTGTTAAAGGAAGGTGAGATCAGAAGTGTCAGGGAAGACAATGGATGGGAGTTCGGTCCACAAAATGAATGTGGACCAAAATGTATCATCGTATTGTTCTCTTTTACTACTAAGAAGAGAAGTCTGTGAAAAGAGACTGCGCTACGAGTCTTATATAAGACCAAGAGTCATGCAATTAATTGTAGAAGAGATAAAGAAATGCAGTTTAGTGGTGGGTGGCTAATGAGTCAAGGAAGCATGTGCGGTACACTGATGAAGCAAATAACTTTAATCTGCAGTGCGTCAAGAGCTGTGGGAGGAGAGGAGGAAGGAGAGGAATGTAAAGATCTTCTTCACATGTGAGAGTAGTACTTTACACAAGTGTTGTAGGAGGGTAAGAGCAATACTTTACACAAGTGTAGAGAAAAAGCTTCACTATAAGAGCAGTACTTTACATAAGTGTAGAGGAAAAGCTTCACTATAAGAGCAGTACTTTACACAAGTGTAGATGAGTAGTTTCATTGTAAGAGCAATGCTTTACACAAGTGTAGAGGAGAAGCTTCACTATAAGAGCAGTACTTTACACAGGTGTAGAGTAAAAGTTTCACTATAGGAGAGGTACTTTACACAAGTGTAGAGAAGCTTCACTATTAAGACCAGTACTTCACACAAGTGTAGAGGAAAAGCTTCACTATAAGAGGAATACTTTAGACAAAATCGAAAGAAACTTTTGTAAAGTCGAAGGTAATAATTAGTAAAATAGAATCTTAATAACCCGAGAAGAATTTCCAACTTTTTCGACGCTTTTAGTAGCTGGAGAATAGAGTGATTTCGACGACAAGTCAAAAGCAGTTGTAATAGTGAAGGTAATAACAGAAGATTCAATGAATGGTTTTAAAAACCGACAAGTTGAAGAATTGAGACACTTATGCAACACATGGGAATCTCGGTACAAAGACTTCATGGGATCTCGGTACAAAGACTTCAACGCTTGCCCAACCTTTGGACGACGACCTACTTACACTAGTGGCAGGTCCCACTGTGATCCCGCCTCCTCCTGCTTCAACTCATCTCACCGCAGTATATAAGCCACCTCTCTGGCCCTATGCTTCACTTCCTACAAGAGTGATGGACTGAACACATCGATTCCAGGTTGAGGGACTGATTACCTCAAACTTCTACTCTCCTTACCCACTTCTACTTTGTATTGGACTGATGAAGCCACTGTGTGGCGAAACGTTTCTTCAATAAAGATTCCCATGTGTTGCATAAGTGTCTCAATTCTTCAGAAGATTCAAGTTCGAGAGGAGAATTTATGTAGGTTGGTAATCGGCAGGAGTTTGCTTCCGTGTTCCGTAATATATCAGCAACGCAGTGTAAAGATGGAGCATAAGAAGTCTTTGTCATGATTCAGCTTCGCATTGTTTAAGAATATGCAGATGAACTCAGCTCCAGGCTGATTGAATGACCACCTGAAACTAATTCTTCAAGGTTCACGGACTAATCACATCATCTTTGGCACTCCACCGTTTTTTCTATTTCCATATTTACCACCTTTGTATTTATCCGATGAAGTCTGCTCTGTAGGCGAAACGTTTCGGAATAACGATACCTAAATGTTTATACGAGAGAGCAGAACCTTTCAGTGTATTACAGATAAATGAAAAAGGAAGCAGTAACAGAAACAAATTCAACAGTAGAGGCATATCTGTCAAAGAGGAAGATCAAAATTACAAGGTGGTTTAAAATCCAAATAAGACAGTGTTGAGAAATAAGGTTTGTAAAATATACTTCAGCATCGCAAAGAATTCATCATAATCTCACTGTGAGATTAATCTTATGTAAGGAGTAAAACAGATAACAGGCAGAACGAGACCTCTGGAACACATGCTGATGACTAATGAAATTATGTTGTTTAAGGTGTTAAACAAATGTTTCATTAAGAATAGGTTGAAACACTTTTCAGCAGTAGATTGGTGGCATTTGTTTGTGTGACTGTATGCTGTAGTTCTTGTGTATGGAGGGAGGGGGGATACTTCTGTAGGTAACAGATGGTGTGTATGTGTGTGTTTACCTGGAGAGAGTTCCGGGGGTCAACGCCCCCGCGGCCCGGTCTGTGACCAGGCCTCATGGTGGATCAGGGTCTGATCAACCAGGCTGTTACTGCTGGCTGCACGCAATCCAACGTACGAGCCACAACCCGGCTGGTCTGGTACCGACTTTAGGTGTAGGAGGGGTTAGTTACCAGTCGTCAGATGCACTTGTCGATAGACACTTGACCGCCTCCCTCTTATTTTGTGTGTGTTTGTAGTCACATGTGCAAAAGTTAGGCAACTTTATTCCGAACCTTTTCGCCTACACAGTAGGCTTCTTCAGTCGAGTACACCGATTTTCGTTTGTGGCGGGTTGATGTGTAGCTCCTCGCCCCACCTCTCAGACTACCTTGATGAACATCACTAACTCTTGCCTCTTTGGCCTTATCGTATCTACTCTTGAAGCTATGTATTGAGTTTGTCTCCACCACTGCCTCATCCAAGTCATTCCGCTTTTCAAGCATCCTGAAACTAAATAAATACTTGCATCCCTATCGCTCATTTGTGTCTTCAACTTCCGCCTGTGTCCCCTAAATCCTGGTCATCTTAATTCAAACAATTTGTCTCTATCTGCCTTATAAATTTTTCAGGTTTTGTACGTAGTACTCGTGTCCCAATTGTCCTTTCCTCTAAGGTCGTCAGGTTTAGTTCCTTCAGCCTCTCCTCACAGTGCATTCATCTCAGCTCTGGTACAATCTTGGCTGCAAATCTTCGGACCTTTTCTAGCTTCTTTACATTCTTGACCAGGTGTGGGCTCCGTCCTGGGGTCGCGCACTCAACATGTGTCGTATAAGATTCTGAAGGATTCTTTAAATTATTGAATGCCATTCTGAAGTTATACGTCAGTGGCATTGTGACTTTGTAAATGATTCAAGTTGGACCGAAACGTCGACGTAAACTCCTCTCTTCTATGTGCGAGTTATTTGTGTTTTTTACGTGTATTTTTGGCGATATACTTTCTGTTATATTCACCCTAGGTCCTTTTCATTCTGATACTTTCGGTTTCTCTCCATTCATGCACTCTGTTCGGTTTGTCCTCACCTTCCCAATTCCCCAGTTTGTTGTGCTTGTGTGTGCGCGTATGTAATACTCGCCTGTATGTGGTTGCAGGGGTCGTGTGTGTGTGTGTGTGTGTGTGTGTGTGTGTGTGTGTGTGTGTGTGTGTGTGTGTGTGTGTGTGTGTGTGTGTGTGTCTGTGTCTGTGTCTGTGTCTGTGTGTCTGTGTGTCTGTGTGTCTGTGTCTGTGTGTGTGTGTCTGTGTCTATGTCTGTATCTGTGTGTCTGTGTCTGTATCTGTGTGTCTGTGTCTGTGTCTGTGTGTAAGAGAGAGTTGTTACTTTGACGAATAACGTACTCTCATGTAACCCTGGCAAATCTGTTTAGTTCCGGGTTGCCAAGATATATTTATGTAGTTGTATTTGGAGTGAATTTTAGGCACATTATTACCCTTCCAAATGATGGATCAGCAGATACATTGAATGAGAAATACGTCTACCTAACATGATCAATTTACCCGGACAGAGATACACTGTCGTTTCAAAGGCACGACAGAGACATATGACCCTTTGCCAGAGAAGGAACGCTTATACCTGTAATCCTTATAACTTTCTTTTGTCCTGTAGATCGGAGAAGACAGATGTATTCTGTGGAGTGCCAGTGGAGTAGTGCCAGTTCGGGAGGCACAATATGCGTCTAACATATGGCTAGTGTTTATTCCTTTTGGTCTCAGTATGTATATGGGTTTTGAGGTATCAAATTTCAACATATGGTACTGAAAGTCGATAAATGGTACTGAAGTTAAGCCCTCAAAGTGACTGACCAGATTATGAAATAAGAGGCCTCGTCTGAGGCAGTGACGCCTAAGTGATGACCTTCGGAGCCATCCTCAGGGGTAATGCAGTGGTCTTCATAATTACTCATGACACATTTAGCTCCAATCCACTTAGCAAATACTAATAAAATACCACTTAAGTATCCCCTTAAATATTTAATCAATACAATTTTATCACTAAGAGAACAACATAATGTTACAAGGTAAATTTCACTAAGAGCTCCACACACGGTCTCTTAAACTGCCTTTCACCACAATACTAGCCTCTCCTCTCCTTTATATCTTCCACACAGGCAGGAAGTTTACTGAATTCGGTTTTTTCTCCTCCTATGATCTTACCCTTGAGTAGCGGTTTCTTCTCAGGCCTAAAAGTGATAATGACCTAAGATAGTAAGCCAAAACGCATATAGAACACAGAAATCACACCAGATAAGTATCAGAGTGCTACATAACTAGACAGGTTCGTGTTCTTCGTGATGATGTTCAGTGGTTTTTGGGAGTGGCGGATACACTATACTTCCTTAATTCGTTGGAAACAGTACGCTTGTTATGTTTTGTGTGAAAACTGGTTGTTTTCTAGTGGAGTCAGAAGAGATAAAAACATAAAATGCATTTGTATAAAAATTTACACCATACACTCTTACACTCAGTAATGCGTTGGTTCTCGCAAGAATAACAAGTATATTTGTTGATTCTAACTAGGGATGTAACAAAGTACCGATGGGTATCGGCTATTTTTTTAGTATATATGTTGGGTCACTTAAGCCAAACCGGTGAGCTAGGCCTAAAAAAGCAAGGGTCTCTTCTGCTGATTAATCAGAGTGAATGCTCGTTTTTGCCATAAATCTGCAGAAATCAATTTGAACATAACTAAAAAAGATATATCATATATATATATATATATATATATATATATATATATATATATATATATATATATATATATATATATATATATATATATATATCGTGCCGAATAGGTAGAACTTGCGATCTTGGCTTAAATAGCAACGCTCATCTTGCCATATAGGACAAGCGAAAATTTGTGTATGCAGTAATTTCGCCAAAATCATTCTGAAAATAACGAAAAAAATATATTTAACTGTGTGTGTTTAGCATTAAATTACTGTAAACAAATCTAAAATATGTTTAGTTGGGTTAGGCAAAAACAAATTGCTCTTGTTATAATAAGGTTAGGTAAGTTTTCTAAGATTCTTTTGGTGCAAAATTATAAATTTTTACATTAACATTAATGAAAAAAATATATCTTTAAACGTATAAGAGAAAATTTTATAAAGGACTTAATTTTAAATGAGTTCTTGCTAATAGACCAGTTTTACATATTCGGCACGACATATATATATATATATATATATATATATATATATATATATATATATATATATATATATATATATATATATATATATATATATATATATATATATATATCAGAATTTAGCTAAAAAAAATACGTTAAATTAGGTTCGTAATTTTTTTCTTTTTCAAGTCCAATTTTTAAGTAAATTCAGCTTATTAGGTTATTTATATATAGGATTGTTGGCCCAGTGGATAGTGACGCGTACTGTGTTCAGTTCTCACAGGGCTGGGCAACGAAACGCAAGTTCCAGTCCTAGCCAGCGGCAGTTCTGTTAATGATTATATATATATATATATATATATTATATATATATTATATATTATATTTGTATATATATTATATATATACATACCGCTGGGTCACCAGGCCATCGATACTGTCCTCAGGGACAAATTGAATGACCTTATGAGAATGGAGGAGAGAATAAGCGATCTTGATGCCCATGATGCTCTGTATCTCCTCACAGGGTGTCTTACTACGCCAAGACTCACTTACTTCTTGAGGTGTGCACCCTCTTTTGACAACTCAACACTCGATGAATATGATGCACACCTGAGATCAACTTTTAAGAAGGCACTGAACCTGTCACTAGAGGATGAGCAATGGGATCAGGCAACCCTCCCAGTGCGACTGGGAGGTATAGGGGTGCGTAAAGCAACGCATGTTGCTTTACCTGCTTTTCTGTCTTCATGTTTGGCTTCCAGTGCATTAGTCAAGAAGATAGTGCCCGAATGCTTGAGAGACGTGGTAGGAGCTCAAGACCCCAGGTTTACTGAAGCAGCGATTTGGTGGGACACCCTTACAGACTCCTCCAGTAGACCAGCTCCTCCCAAACAGCACAAATAGTCCCACTGGGACAAACCGATCATGGAAAAAATCGCCAACACAATGCTCTCCAATGCTTCAGGAAAGAGTAAAGCTCGTCTCCTGGCAGTGAAGGCACCACACTCAGAAGATTTCCTGTTAGCTGTTCCCAATTCCTCCCTGGGCACCCGTCTCGACCCACAGGCCATTCGGATTGGTGTTGCTCTTCGCCTAGCCGCCCCCATCCTCACCGAACATTGGTGTATTTGCGGCAGGGCGACAGCTGATCAATTCGGACTTCATGGTCTCGTGTGTCACACAGCAGAAGGGAAGTATGCCAGACATGAGGAGGTCAGTGACATAATAAAGAGAAGCCTCGCCACAGCCCGTTGCCCAGCTCAACGGGAACACAGAGGTCTGATGGAAGTCAAAAGCGTCCTGATGGAGCCACTATGCTACCCTGGAAGGATGGAAAGCAGATTGCCTGGGACTACACCTGTGCTGCTACATTGGCAGACACCTTGCCATACTCCGTAGTGGAAGGGGGTGGAGCTGCCAGCCACAGGGAGACCCAGAAGATCCGAAAATATGAAGACCTTCCCCCTTGCTATAGCTTCATTCCTATAGGGTCGGAGACCCTTGGAGCATGGGGCAAGTGTGCTCTAAAGTTCCTCAAAGAGCTAGGTGAAAAGCTCATCATAAAAACCAAGGACCACAGGGCGACCAGCTTCCTCTTTCAGAGACTCAGTGTTGCGATCCAGAGAGGAAATGCCTGCAGCATTCTGGGCACGCGGCCCACCGCAGGGGAGCTGGACGAAGTATTCGAGATGTAGCTCTGAGTTACCTATGTTGTTTTACTTTCTGTTGTATTTTTGTGAATGTTTGGCCAATGTATTTTGTCTTTAAATAAAACATACTTGAAATATAGGGGGTGGTAAGAGAAAATTATCAAACAGCTTCAGGGAGAACCTTGAGTTTTCCCTGAAGCAAGTTTATTCTTTTCTCTGAGGATGAGGGTCCCTACGACAGTTCTAGAGGTGGTACCTCCCTATATTTTATATATACATATATATATATTATATATATATATATATATATATATATATATATATATATATATATATATATATATACATATACCTGGAGGGTGTTCCGGGGATCAACGCCCCCGCAGCCCGGTCCATGACCAGGCCTCGCGGTGGATCAGTGTTTGATCAACCAGGCTGTTACTGTTGGCCACACGCAAACAAACGTATGAACCACAGTCCGGCTGTTCAGCTCCCACTTAAAGACAGCCAGAGGTCTATTGGTAATCCTCCCTTATGTATGCTGGGAGGTAGTTGAACAATGTTGGGCGCCTGACACTTATTGTGTTGTCTCTTAGCGTATTCATGGCGTCCCTGCTTTTCAGCGGAGGAGGTGGTGGGAATGTTTTTTACTTTCATAGTCTAGTCTAAGATTTTCCAAGCGTATATTAACATGTATTTCTCGCCTGCGTTCCAAGGACTACAGGTCAAGGGACTTAAACCGTTCCCAGTAATTTAGGTGCTTTATTGTACTCATACGTTCAGTGAAAGGTCTCTGTATATTCTAAAACCTTCAGTTTCGCCTGCCTTGAAAGGGGCCCCGTTAGTGTACAGCAATATTCCAACCTAGAGAGAACAAACGATTTGAAGTGAATCATCATTGGCTTGGCATCCCTAATTTTGGAAGGTTCTCATTATCCATCCTATCATTTTTCTAGCAGATGTGATATATATATATATATATATATATATATATATATATATATATATATATATATATATATATATATATATATATATATATATATATACATATACACACGACGTGTGCGTAATGTTTCAAACGATCAGTTTTTGAAAATCACACCTAGGAACCAGAAGCAACACCGACTGCTTCACGGAATGCACCTGACAATAACGGACTGTAGCCATCATCATTTAGCAGAAAGGTTTACATACACTCTGATATACACAACAATTGCTTTCTCCAGACGTTCTCTAAACGTTCAATGAAAGCTTGACCATGGAAATCCAAGTTCATGTAATCACTGGCAAAATAATGGAATTTATAAAGCAACAGAAGACGATAGATAATAAATTTTCTCAAGCAGCATGAAG
The DNA here is from genome assembly GCF_038502225.1 of Cherax quadricarinatus. Classification (NCBI taxonomy): domain Eukaryota; kingdom Metazoa; phylum Arthropoda; class Malacostraca; order Decapoda; family Parastacidae; genus Cherax; species Cherax quadricarinatus. The sequence goes on from NC_091341.1 coordinate 2,542,535, forward strand.
TTATATTTTCACAACCTTTATTTTTGTAATCTACATTAATAACGTTAACGAAAATATCTGGAAATAAATCATAAAATTAGCGGATGATGGAGAGATTTATGACAAGCTAACCAGAGGGCAGACCTGCCGTACATAGTCTGGTGACTGACATCGTCAGTAATTTAGTCCGTGTGGGCTAGATGTATTTTGTATTAAACATTGTTTTATTATTTAAAAATAAGAAAAGTCTCGTTTGTGTTTCGTGATATTTTGTCAGGTTTCATTTTTTTTTTAATTTAAGCGCTAAACCTATTTATGTAATTCAGCGCAAAACGTGGTGGAGTCTTGGTCCTCCGTCTGCTGAGCACAGGACAGAGAAGAGCAAATATATACTTCTCTCAGAGAGCAATAAAAGTCACAATCCTGTTGCTAGAACAATTCACAAGTAACCTACAATGTGGTAATGGAATCAGGGCGACATTTAGTTCCGCCCTGGACCATTATGAAGACGCGAGCGAGTGATATTGGTGCACGACGGATCGAAGCTTCGTCTGTATTTATTTTCAGTTTGTGGGATGTTTTGTGAATTCTCTGAGTGTAGTCATTTTATGGAACTGTTTATTTACCTTAAGCTTACCCAGTTTAAAGTACGACCTTGAAAAATACCTCATCAAGGGAAAGGGGGGGGGTGCCTTGATGCCGGTGAGGCGCTATTAATCCAAGCAATTGAGCTGATCGTCCTCCCTTACATCGAATCTAAATTCTTTTTTGTCCACAGGGGCTGCTATATGATCCCTGTGTGGGCTTAGCACGTCCCATTGATTAAAATAAATTTACTACCCTCTGCCTTCCCAGCGATGGTGATTTGAAATTGCCTCTTAAAGTGTCTTTTTTTTTTTAATTGATGAGCCGCGCAGGAATTAAGCAATACTTGTCATACCAGTGCTGAATATCAGTGATTTAATAACTGATGGAGTAACAGTGCTGGGTTTCCACCCATATTAAAAGAGTATCACACCGCGTCCTTGTATTATGCGTTGTAAAGCTGACCAGTCTTGTCTTAATTCACCAGGATCACTAAACGGTCGCAGTCATGACCATTAATCACAGCAGCGGTCAGACCCATTTTATACAAAAATTACTCAAACTGACTTCAATGCTTAATATTAAAATGAAAATGGACTGGATGACGATAAAATTCTAATAATATGCAAATATCACAACCAAGAAAGTTTGTTTTTCTCTCTCTCTTCAGAATAAGTATTTTACGCTGGGGATACCTATTTCACCGAGTACATCTGTTTCGTCTTGAAAACCGTGAATAAAAATTTGTATTACAAGCTAATTGCCATCCACCATCTAGACGGGAATGAAAGAAATGTTATCGTTTGTGTGAGAGATTACATATTTGTCACTACTTAATTTTTTAATTGCATAGTTTTAATTATTAGAGGGGAGCTCTAGTCGTGTTGTCACGTCTTCAGTGTGTAGTTTGTCATATCTTTTAAGTTTCCAGGAGTTGAAACCCTTACTACTTTCTCTCGGATCCAATGCCAGCAGACTACGATTCTGTGTGTGAAAAAAAATGTGATCTAGCTGTTTTATCGTTTACAGTTGCGCCCTCTTGTTCTCTCTTATGATGCTACAGTGTATGTAGTGCTACATCACACATAAGGTGACAGGAAAGGCTTCTGCTTCTAAGATCATTTATTTACAAATCTCATCTTTTCGGTAAATCATTCTCCATCATTAGGAATCCACGATAAACTATGGAGAATGTACAATTTGTAAAAAACCCTTATTTTTACCATGTTTAAAATAAAGTATAGTTGTAAAAATCTAAAAACCAATAAGACATACCAAGGAGGGGATGCTTCCACAACTTTAATCAGTACTTGTCTGGATTTATCATGTTTTACTTGGTCCTTCTCTCTTCCAAATTTTTGAGATTTAATTCTTTGAACCTCCTCATAGTTAGACCCTCTCAGCTTTTGAGCCGACCGACTTCAAACCTCTGTACTTTCTCCAACTTATGAACATGTTTCTTTCATATGTGAACTCTGTGCTGATGTGGTGTATTCTCTCATACTCCGCAGATGTTATGGAGTCCTTATGCGCTTCTGGAGATATGTTGGGTTTTATGATTACACCCAGATTCACTTTACTTACTATGATGAATGCTTTATTGTTTAATGTTTTTAGTATCCAGATGTGATGGATGTGTCTTCAGTTAAGAATCATAATACTGTAAATAAGAATCATAATTTTTTTAGACCTTGTTGTAAGATGTCACCAACATTAATCAGTTTTGGGTATGGGAAGTCAGTGACCTCTTTAGATTATGTGTGGTTAGAGGAAGGAAAGACGTTGAAGATGAGTGGATGGAGTAGTTAGTGAGGTTCAGATGAGCCTGGTGGAAGGACCAGTGAATGAGTGATCCTGATTAACTATAATAGCTGTCACTAGAGGACAGTGAAGAATCTTCCGAATTTTACCCTTCAGCTCTGCATCCCACCATTAAAACAGTTTCCCCTTTCTAGTATATCACTGAAAGAAGTGTAGTATACTGCTATATATTAATAGTAAAAATTTGTACTGGAATTTTTTTATCAGACTTATTGTAAGGTGTCTTTCAAATTCTCCTTTTACCTGACTTAAAACCTCCTCCCTCATTTATATATAAATACTACAGCCCTGTATTTCACATTCCAGTTCAGTTACTATGTATAAACTATTCCAATGTATTCGGCCGGTAGTGGAAAGAGTGAATGACAGAAGAATAGTGCAGTGAAAAAGGGAGTGAAATGGACTTCTGAACCATTATAAAGGGTGGTTAATTAGCTAATTAAATAAATCATTAAGCAAGTTCGAAAGTACTTTATAGGTTATGAGACTTTCCGACCTTACTTTTTAAAACTTTATAAAGTATACATATCAATTATACTATCCTGTAATAAGTGTTTTTATACTTATTTCTCTGCTTGTATATCTGTATCACATTTGCAATTTTCCAACTATCTGGTAGTTGTCCTATATTTAAATAACTTGTTATATTTTGTCGTAATAAGTTCGTTCAATTCTTCTACCCCTGCATTGTCAGGTCCCATAACTTTTGTGATATCCAGTTCTTTCAGCAGCTTCATCATCTTCACCGGTCGTCGTCCTCCTTATATGGCTGTAAACCAGTTTCTTTTATGATTTTTGCCTTTTAAATTATGCCCTTTTCAAACTGCCGTTCATCCTACCTTCATGTCCTAACATTCGTTGCTAACGCCTCTGCTTGATACTCTGTTCTCCGTCGTCTTCCTTACTATATATTTTATCTATGTTCTTTTACTCCTTGTTTTGTCTTCCCTATAATCCCATTTGAACAAAAGTAGTACGGGAAATACTCTAAAGTCTAAACCAACAACACATACCAATGACCTAAGACTGCGAAGAGTTTGCACCGAGCGAACAGATGACAGAACCTACTAGAAATGAAAATAGTCTTATCTTTGATCTACACAGACAGTGAGAAATTAATCAGAGACATAATAATCTGGAATACAATTAATTTTCATTACAACTACATTGTAGTTAAGTAAGCATCAGTTCATGTGTGTGCACAACCTGAGAGATAAATGAAGGGAGGGATGTTTATTTAATTCTTAATTTCAACACTCTAAGAATTGACTTATAATGAAATAAACAATTAATTAATAAACGTTTCAGAGGAAACCATCCTAAGCATTAACCCAGAACAGTGCGTGGAAAAGCTGAATGCTTTACGGTCTTTTAAAAAATATCTCGTTGAGAAAACCTAAAGCGAGATCAAGCATAGAAAGAGAATGTACAAGATTTTACAGTAGAAAAAAAAAATTCCGAACTGCTCAAAAAATTGCAAATATCGCAAAAAAAAAAAATTACATCGAAAAATTGCATCAACTAAAGGACTTTTATCAAACAGAAGAAACACAAAAAGTATAAAAAGTGACTCAGCAAATTTGGAATTTTTTTTTTTATTTTTCATTTTCAAAATACAATTCAAACACCTCTTCCCGTACTGGTCCTAAACTCACAAGTCTTATACATAGATGACAACAAAGAAATGAACGAAATTCTGAAAGAACGGTGTGGACTAATGTTCAACAGTCCGATGGACATCATGAGAACTCAAGACTAATATAATTTCGTCATTAAATTTGCTCACTCTACAAATTGCCTGTCTGACATTTGCACAAATCCCTCGTACTTAGAAAAAAGAGAAATACACATGTCCATGCACGCAGCAATAGAGCCTGATTCCTTGAATTCGGTATGTGTAGGGAAATTCAAAGTAGTATTAACATGAGTTACTTGAAAGAGGAACATAGTCATGTGAAATTTGAGAGGCCTGAAAAAGTGAAGTCATAGCCCTTCTTCACAAAGGAGGCAGAAGAGTTACGGCTGTATTCCTGACATGCTGACTCAGGAAGTTTTCCATTGCCACTTCCAATAATTTAACTCTCCATGTTTCCAGTCCCCTGTGTAGTTCCTGATTCTCCTAGTATTATTCCTTATGGTTAAGACTCGAATGACCAATAGTTTTGCATTGCCCATGTGGGCTCTTCCAGCTACCTTCGCCTTGTTGTTTTCGTCATTTTCTTATCTCAGTCTCCTACTGTTTAGTGGTGGGTTGTATATTACTGCTTTGGGTCTCCCAGTAATGAGTGTCACTATTATGAAGTCATTTGACTCGTCTACATTTATTCAGCTCATTTCAATTTTTATTATAATCGAAGAAAGCGCTAAACCGACAAGGGTCATACAGCCAGTTCAGTTAAAAAATCCACTGGTTCCTGATTAGCAGTGCTATATCTCCACATCTGTTTGGTATCCTTTCTTGGAATATTGCAACTGTTATCACTTCTGCAAGATTTGTCTCATCTGAGGTTTTTAACTTCCAGATGTGTCCCCCTTTTCTAGTGTCCCATCGCTGAAACATTCTGTCCCAGTCCACCTTGTGAATTCCTCTCAGTATTTTATATGCTGTTATCATATCTTCCCTATCCCTCCTGTCCTCCAGTGTCGCCAGGTTGAGTTCCCTTAATGTGTGTGTTAGTTACCAGTTGTCAAAAGTGCGTGTGCGTGACCGTGCATATATGTTTGTGTAGCGCATGTTTGTATAATTTATCAAAGGCACTTGTCGACAGACACTTGAAGTGTTTTGTGTATATATGTATGAATGTGTAATACAGTAGTTTGCATATTAATTGGTACAGTGATGAAATAAGGAATTTATTTGGAAAATTAATGTTTATTTGAAAAATACACTTCAGTGATATAACAGATAATTGATTTAATAAGAGATATGACTACCCTTTGTTTTTATAAGCATTGCTACACACATTGACATAGAATTGACGAATGTTAAACACATTTTGGCAAGTTCGTCGTGGTACCAGGTCCTAATAATAGCAGCAATTAGCTTATTCACAGCTGAAACGCCCTGTTTTGCGATCCTGTGTTTGGTTATTGCTCATAGATTCTCAATCGGGTTGAGGTCAGGAGAGTTACCAGGCCAGTTTAGAACGCTTAATCCAGTCTCTTCGAAGGATGTCAGCATTTTTCTGGAAGTGTGGCATGGAGCAAGATCCTGCTAGAAAATGCTTTCTCCATCAGGAAAGTCTCTGTCCTTAATAGGAAGCAAATGAGTTGCCAGGATTGCCTTGTATTTGTCACTGTTCATCGTTCGTTTTGGCACTTTTTGAATGTGTCCATTACGAAGACGTTTGCTTTTGTTCCGTCTCACTACCACTGATCCTTACCCATGTACTTCAAAATGCGCCACATCTGATCAATAATTGTTTATTTAAGGGCTTTTTGGTAGTTCTGCCAGCTTCGTCGAACAGTTGAAGAAGCAACATTTACGGAAGCTGCAGCCAGACCTCTCTGTAGAACTTTGCTTGTTTTCTTGGGATCCTTCACACTATTTTTTATGTTAACCTTGCTATTATGAGGTGTTGTCTTGCGTTTTCTTCCACATCTTCCTCTACACAGCGCTTCACAGTCACCAGTGTCTCCAGCTTTCTTCAGACCCCGACAAACAGTTGACTTTGTTAGGCTCAAATTTTCGGCGATGTGTCTGATA